>NC_133619.1:351999943-352299943 GCF_048593235.1 Sminthopsis crassicaudata | reverse complement strand
TAGCACCCACTGTATTCCAGGTACTATACAAATATTATGTTACTTGACTACCTTTTGTGTATGAAACTTATAGGAGAATATGGAACAAACTTGTACAGTAAGTAGTCATGGATACATTATCCCACAGTATTATAGTATCATTGCACGGAACATCCAGATACGTGAAATCACAGATCTGTTTTTTAGGATTTAAGGGTTCTCTTAATTAAAAGGATATCTTACATTTGCATATCACTTTTGTTGTTGTTTGGTCATTTCAGTTATGTCTTACTGTTCACAACCCCAAATTGTGAGTTTTCTTGGCAAAGATATCGGAATGATTCACCATTTCCTTCTCTGGCTCATTTTACAGATGAGGAAACTGAGGCAAACATCTTTAAACCACATGCCAAAGTTCACACAACCAACAAATGTCTGAGGCTGGATTTGAACTTAAGTATTCCTTACTTCAGGCCTGGCCCTCTATCTGTTGTGTCACCTAGCTGCCTCATATATCTCTTAAAGTTTGCAAAGTGAGTCACATACATTCTATAACTTGATCTTTACAACAATTCTGTGTGATGAAAGGTGTGAAATTATTATTATACTTATTTTATTGATAAGGAAATGGAGGATGAGAAAAATGAGATAAATCAAGGTAGCAAGTACTGAAGTTAAATTCAGTTCTGAAGGAAAGAACAGCTTTGTTTCCATGATAAAAACATTGCCTCTTCTTTTCATTATTGCCTCAGTTGTATCAGTATGATCAATCATAGGTCAATAATTAGAAAGCCATTTTACCCACCCTCTTCACCTTATGCATTTTAAAGCCTTTCTGTTCATGGGGATCTCTTTGTTCTCTTGCATTCTAGAACATTGAGTCTCCCCTGTACTTTAAACACGAGCATTTTCCAGATGAGGAACCTGAGGACCAAAGAATGCATGTATATGACCCAAGAACACCCCGGAAATGAATGTCAGAGACAGAATTTGAACTTGGGTTTTCTGACTTTGGACTCAGCACTTTTTTCCCTGTGTCTTGTGACATCCAGTCCAGATGGATTTTCTCTTACTTACGTTTATTCTACCCTTTCCATTTTGGAGATTAATCCTCCTTGTCAGAGAGCATAGAAGCAAAGCCACAGTTGAGTAGTTCTGATTTCTCCCTATCATCTGTTAACATTATACCATCTGCCCCGTGCAGCAGGAGTATCCCTTTTTTCTTCTTCTCCATGCTCTTAACATATTTCAGCTTTTTATGAAAAAAAAAAAAAAAAGCATTTATCTATTTTGGGTCCTGTCATCCTACTGTTGCAGTCAAATTGGTCATGTTACCACCCACTCCCTCTCCCTAACCCGTCTGACAGGAATGCTCACTTCCCCCAAATGCTGTTCTCTCTGCCAGTATTAACTTCCCTCTCTCTATCTCTTCACCTTGTGCATTTCAAAGCCTACTCCCTATATGAATCTTCTCTGACTCCTTCTGACTCCACAGGGATCTCTCCCTTCTCTAGCATTTCAGAATATTCATCCTCTACTCTGCTTTTAACTGTTTGTGTCCCATCTGAGACCTTGTACTTTATGGGTAAGGAAACATTTCTATGAGAATAAACTGTTGAGGGAATTTTTCCTTCTACTTTTTTTATAAACCTTAATGTTAGTGAATCATTTCCCTGAGGTAGGAGTAAGGACATGAACCATATTCTTTTGCCTGAAAAAAAGGAATAGTTGGAGTTCACAGCTGAGAACAAGCATACACATCCAGAGTCCCATTGTCTCTGGCAGGGTTATGTGGGTAGGAAGGGTTAGTCCAGTTATGATAATGAAGGAGAAATTCAGGATGGACCTCCTTGGCAACATAGGGTAAGAAACAGAACAGAACAGTGTGGAGGAAGGCTGAGAATAGTAGAAGAGCTCCCAATTCAGGGTAGTGGATAATGGAAATTTAACCTGATTTTTTGAGGTCACATAGTTTAATGCCTGCAATAGATAAATAGGTGAGAGCGCCACCACTCAAGACAGAGCCCTTTTTGTCTACAGGTATTGCCATTGTAACATCTTATCTTGTGATCTTTTGCCACTGACTCTAGGTCAACTTTCCCATCATGGTCCAGCCATTATAACAACCTTTTCTGGGGCCTTTGTCTTTTCCATCTTCCAGTACCTGGGTGGGGGCCATTATTGATCAGACTTTCTGAGAGACAATACTTCCTCTCTCCCAGCTCCATTGCATGCACAATTGGATTGTCCGTGGTACTCTGTGTCAGCCTTCTCATAGTTAGTTTGCTATCTCCTTTCTTCTCTCTTTTGCTCTATTTCCTAGTGTATTTTTTGTATAGGGTTAATATGAGAATGTCCAACAAAATTAGAGAGAGAGACAGAGATAAAGAGAAAAAGACAAAGACAAAGGCAGAAACAGACTGAAACAGAGACAGAGATAGAGAGAGAGATAGAGACATAAAGAGAGAGACAGAGACAAAGACAGAAACAGAGATGAATAAAGACACAGAGAGACAGAGACAGAGAGAGACAGAGAGGATGAGACTGAAAGATACTCAAGAAAGACACAGAGAGACAGACTGAAACAGAGAAAGAAAGAGATGGAAATAGAGACATAAAGAAATAAAGAGAAATAGAGATAAAAAGAGAGGGAGAGCAAAACAGAGACAGAGAAAAAGACAGGGACAAAGGCAGAAACAGAGACAGAGACAGACACACACAGAGAAATAGAGACATAAAGAGAGGGACAGAGACAAAGACAGAAACAGAATTGAACAGAGACTTAAAGAGACACACAGAGGCAGACACAGAGACACACAGAGAGACACAGAGAGAGGATGAGACTGAGAGACACTCAAAAGAGACACAGAGAGACAGACTGAAACAGAGAAAGAGATGGAAATAGGGACATAGAGACACAGAGAGAAAGAGGAAGAACAAAAGGCAGAGACACACACACAGAAGACAAACATACACACAGGAGAAAGATAGAGAGAAAGGCACAGAAAAAAAAAAAGAGAGAGAGAGAGAGAGAGAAAGAGAGAGAGAGAGAGAGAGAGAGAGAGAGAGAGAGAGAGAGAGAGAGAGAGAGAGAAAGGGAGAGAGGGAAAGAAGGAGGGAGGGAGGGAAGGAGGGAGGGAGGGAGAGAGAGGGAAGGAGAGAAAGGGAGGGAGGGAGGGAGAGGGAGAGGACAGAGAGGAGAAAATGAGGAGGCAGATTGACAGAGAAAGAAAGGCACAGAGAAACAGAGACAAAAGAAGAGAAAGAGCATTTAGGAACTGGAACACTGAACTCTCCATAGGAGAGTGATGAAAGCACCAGATCTGAAACTCAAGGGAAGATATCTAGATCAGTGAGGGAAAATCTTTGGATTTTGAATCTGAGTTGGAATCTGAAGACCTAGATTTAAGTTCCAGCTCCAGTCCTTCTAGCTGTGCAACTCTAAGCAAGTCATCTACCTTTTCTTGCCATTTCTTCATCTGTAAAATGGGGATAATAATACTTATATGTTTACTTTCACTTTGTGAGGAAAGCATTTTTATGTGTTATATAATATATTATATCATCATCATTATTGTTAACTTCTTCTTTCTTCTCCTCCTCCTTGCTTTTGATAGAATCCAGATGGAGACAGTCTGAAGACAAATTACTCTCCTCTTATTGTTCTTTTGTGTTTCTGAACTCCTTGAGGGCAGGGACATCTATGTTTTCTGTCTCCTCAAAAGTGCCTAGTATTTTGCTAGACCTATAAGAGGTTTACAATGAATATTTGTTGATTCATTTCCAATGAATATATATTCCACATTTAAAATCATCATATAGAAACAAACATAAAAATCTATGAAGTTCAAGCAATAGAGGAAAAAAAAAAGAGATTGCACTGGAAGGAGGAAGATTGTAGAAAATCACCATTCCAAAAGAAGAACTAATTAGAAAGAGAGGATGGAAAGAGATTCTTGTGGAAATGGAGTACATACAGTAAAATAACTGTTTGGACATGTGTACATATATTATATTTAATTTATACTTTAACATACTTAACATGTATTGGTCAACCTGCCATCTGGGGGAGGGGGTGGGGGGAAGGAGGGGAAAAGTTGGAACAAAAGGTTTTACAAGGGTCAATGCTGAAAAATTACCTATGCATCTATCTTGTAAATAAAAAGCTATAATAAAAAAATAATGACATTGTTAAAAAAAAAAAGAAATGGAGTACATAAAATGGAGGATGATAATAACCCTCTCTTTCCAGAGTTGATATAAAGATAAAATGAGATAATAATCACAAAGTGCTTTGCAAACCTTAAAGCACTATATTAGTACTATTATTATTTAGACAAAGAAAACAAACTGAATGTCCCTACCAAGAGAAATCAGAATGCACTAATGTTTAGTAACTTTAACCAGAAATAGTTCTGATAAGGAGAAACACAAAGGTTGAAAGAATCCCTTTGGAGTCAGAGTTGTCCTATTGGATATTAGTTGGGTTTCTCTATATATCTCCCTCCTCTGGGTAAAGGGTCCTGATCTAACCAACCCATATTACAAAGTTATATACTTTTAGTTTGATCAATTTCTTTATTCAATAAATAAGGATGAAAATTCCTTACCTGTCTAAGGCTTAGTTAGTGAATGCTATGATCCTTAGAGAAAAGTGTAATGGGGTTTAAGCAAACGCACCACACACACTTATTATTGGTTTTCTTTTTTTTTTTACACTCCATAAATTCTCAGTTTCAAACTTCTCATAAAATATCTACCAAAAAGGCATCCCTGAGTGAGCAGAGACAGTGAACCAGAAATGAGAGCTTTACTAAAAGGCTCCAGGGGAAGAAAAGGAAACCCCTGTGAACTCATTAAAGGGTAAGGTCTAGGTATTTGATGGTACTCGGTGTTTTCCCAGAAGATGCTATATTTATTTTCCTTTCAATTCACATATGCTGCCCAGAAGCCTCCAGGCATTTCTGTTGAGAATTTCAGCTATCTTTGCAATAATTCTTAAACATCATGGTTTCTGTTAACACTTTGGACCTTCTGTAACACCATCACCATTATAGGAACATAGATTTAGAGCTGGAGGGAGCTCTCATCATGAGACAGCATGGTGTAGTGCACAGAGATGGAGTTGGGAATACCTGGGCTTTGAAGCCCATTGAATTTACTTATTAGGTATAGAAGCCTATAAAAGTCACTTAACCACTCAGCCTCAGTTTCCTCATCTATAAAATAACAATGGAAGATGTTTCACAGCATTGTTGTGAGCATCAGATGCTATTTGGTTCAAGTCCACAAGCATCTACAAAGCACCTACTATGTGCTAGGCACTGAGGATACAACCACAAAAACTGTACTCAGTGGGCTTACATACTATTGGAATAATGTCTATAAAGTGCTTTGAAGAGCTTAAATGTTATATAAATGTCTGTTATTATTAAGAAATGTAAAATTAGATATATAACTACCTGATCTTGAGCCCTTGGCAGAGATGGAAAAATAGTAGGTAGTATAAAGTTGGGAAAAATTTACATCTGGCATAAGGAAGCATCCAACCAGGTGGTTCTGAAAAGAGGGAAAAAGTTTGTTGTTTCTCTCTTATCTGCTGTATGAAGTCTAAATTTTTCTGCCTGTCAATACCCTTAGTCATTGGATCCCAATATACTGATTTATTTTTATCTGCTATTTCTTAACATTTACCTAACTAGTCAGACTGGTTCATCCACTGTCTCCTGAATACTTCATGCTCAATTCTTTTCCCACTCCATACCTTTTTTCAGGCTTTTCTCCCTCTGCCTGGGATGTCCTTCTCTTTTCAAAAATTTTTAAATTTTATTTTTTTCCTTCTACTCCTGAAGACTATTAACATCTACTAATCCTTGGAGACCTAGCTAGATTGTCATTTTCTTCATGAAGCCTTCTTTGCTCATCTTTGACTTCACTAGTCTCTCCTTTTCTCTCTCTCTCTGAATACCCATACCACTTATTGTCTTTCTCTGGACCATATTAATTAGAACTTGATTAGATTCTGGCTTTTCTTTTCTTGTCTTGGTCTGCTGGGGGATTAGATCATCTTTTCTTGTATGTCTTCCAGCTATAAGGTCAAATTGTTACTGCACTCTCCATTGTCACCAGTGATCTCTTAATTGCCAAATCTCATGGTCTTTTCTTAGTCCTCTTCCTTTTTGACCTTTTAATACTTTTGATGCTTTTTAATGACCATCTTCTCCCAGATCCTTTTTTTCTGTACAAGTTTTCCTGTTACTATTCTCTCCTGAATATGTCTACTTTTCTGACCCTTCCTTTACAGCATCCTTTCTGGTTCTTCGGGTCATGGCTACTAACAGTAGATGTCTCCCATATCTCTATTCTCTCCCATATTTCTTCTTTCTCCCTCTCTACTATCTCCTATGGTAATCTCATCAGCTCCCATTAGTTTAATTATTATTTCTATGCAAATGATCCCCAGATCTATATATCTAGCTCTACTGTCTTTTCTGAGCTCTACTCTATTTTTTACTTTGACATATCTTATCTTGTTTTACTTTAAGTAGTATCTTATTTTTCAAAATACATGCAAAGATAGTTTCAATATTCACCTTTGCAAAACTTTGTGTTCCAAATTTTCCCCCCTTTTCTCTCCCCTTGCCCTCCTGAAGACAGCAAGCAATCTGATATAGGTTAAACATGTACAATTCTTCTAAACATATTTTCATATTTGTCATGTGCAAAAAAGATCAGAAGGGAAAAAACATAACAAAGGAAAAAAATAAGGGAACAACAGCTACAACAGAAAAGTGAAAATGTTATGCTTTGATCCACATTCAGTCTCCATAATTCTCTCTGGATGTGGATGGCTCTTTCCATCACAATGGCTCTTTTCCATTTTATTCTACTCTAAACTCTATAATATAGGGACATTGGCTTTCTTGCTCTTCCTAACATACAATACTCTCCCACCTCACCCGGTGCCTTTTCACTGGCTACCCTCATGTCTAGAATGCTCTCCTTTTCTCTCTCCCTCTGGTCTTCCCTGACTTTCATTAAGCCTTAGTGCAAAGCCACAGTGCCTGGCACATTGGAAATACCTAATAAGTGATTGTTGATTGATGGTACATCTCTGTAGCAACTATGAAAAATTTCCCTCCATACATTTTAGGGAGTTGTCTGAGACCCAGAGAAACTAACTAATAGTCCTAGAGTCATTCATGAGGTGTAAGAAGAAAGATTTGAATTTAGATGTTTCTAACTTCACTTCCAGCATTCTACTTATTTCCTTCTGTATTATCCCTCTATGCGTTCTTTATCAACTCAAGTATTGGCTGGATCCCTAAGAGATGACGTTCTTTATCAACTCAAGTATTGGCTGGATCCCTAAGAGATGACTTCTGTCAGGTTCAAGATAGTCTACTGATCTCTACTTACAAATAACCAATTGATAAGCTTTACCAATAGAACCATGGATTCTTGAAAGATTGAATCAAACCTTATTATCATTAATTCATACCATCTAATTTCTGCTTCCTGAAATTGTTGGCCCTCCCAACTGATTGTTTAAATCATCACTTAATTATCTGTCTGGGTATGTGTTGTGTCATGTGGGTGCCTTTGTTTCTTGATTTTTCTTTTTGTAGAGAAGCCTTTCTGGGAATTAGAAATACAAAACTTGGACCCAGGCAAGAAAAATTTTCTGGCTATGTTTTTATTTCACTTTCCCTTCTGATCAATTCAACTCATAATCAACTCCTCTGACTCTCCAAATTATTCTTTTCAGAACAAGAGCACTTACTGCCCACTCCCACCCCATAGGCTAGTAACTGCAGAGGTAACTATTTTTGAATGATGTGCCTTCCAAGAGGACTCAAAGGACACTGTTAAGCCAAGGCTTCCTAGCAGCTGCCACCAGTACCCAGATGTTCTTTGCCTGCACTTTAAAGGCCTTTGATCATTAGAGAAAGTCCTCTGTGGCTTGTTAGAAAATCATAAAGACTGATGTTTGGGCAATTCATGACTTGGTAATTGTGTTACTCAGAACAGTGACAGCACAGTTCCATTTTGTTTGTAGTTTGGAACTAAACCTCTGTGTTTGGGATTATAAGAGAAGCAGAATTCAACTAGATTTTGGATTTTGAACCTGTGATTTCCCATATCTGCTGGGCTCCATGTTTTGATTTAAAATCAAGGAACTGAATGGGCAGATTTTGTCAAAATTAGGTGGCATAGGAAGGTTAATTTTCATAAAATGGTTTTCCATGAACTTTTTAACACCAATTGTAGGGTATCCAGTAGATTCACTTGAAATGGACCCAGGAAGCAGAAGCAAAGAGATATGTCTGAGCCTCTAGAGTACTATTTGAAGATTTTCATTGCATTGGGAGATAATACTCATAAATCCAGAGCTGGAAGAATCTAGCCTAGTCCCTTCTTTTAACAGATAAGGGGATTGGAGCAAAAGGAGATTATATATGGTTGATTAGTAAGTGGTAGAAGTGTGAATTGAATTCAGGTTCTTTGACTCCAGAGCCAGTACTTTTTTCAATTATGATGTATTTTCTCAGCTACAACAAACAGGAGATCAGTGCAATTCAACTCAGTAATCATATATAAAGTATATTCAGGAAAAGCACTGTGTGCTAGGCAATGATAGACAAAAATGAAAACAAAACAAAACATATCTTCTGCCCTCAAAGTATCACATAGTCTATAGGGAAGAACAAGAATAGTAGCTGTTTTCTTCAATCAATTAATCAATCAATCATTATTTATCAAACACCTAATATATGCTGGGCACTGTGCCAAGCACTGATAACATAAACAAATATACAAAAAATTAGCAATATACAAATTAAAGCAGAAATAATTAACAAAGAAAATACACCAGAGTCAAGAGGAATTGGGAATTGTTTGGAGTTAAAATTTTATAATTTTGATCTTGTGGGAAGGACAATTAGATAATGGGTTTGTGTGTATGGATAGTCCATGGAATGGGTTTAAGAGGGAGACATTGACTATTCCACAAAACTCATATGGGTCAGAACTACATGGAATATGGTGGAAAAATAGATGGTAACAATCCCTTTTCTTGTTTCCCATGAAATACTTTTTTTTTTTTTTTTTTTTTTTTAGGCACTAAGGAAGACCAATCTCAGTGGTCTCATAAATAGGTCAATCAAAGAAGAGGTAAGGAAGAGTGGAGGGAGAATCCTCTCAGGTTTATGCCTCTGGGGGTTCTGAGAATCTTATTTTGTTATTGTAGAAACATTAAAGTCTGGGTAGAGGATTAATTCTCTTCTCCTAATCTAGGACCAAGTTAAGCAGCTTTTCAGAAGTGAGGTGACATTACTGACTTCTTTTCTTTTGGGGAAAGTAGGATGGAAGTTAGAGTATATAGGTGTGAAATAAAATTCATTTTGCTTAAAAAACAGCTTCCCCAAACATATTATATTAATCAGAAGTTCATTATTCTTGAGACATTTCTTTTCTACAAATTTATACTTCCTCTCACATAGTTAATGTGGCAGAGAAAAACAGGGTGAAGTAGTCCGGGAAGACCATATTCAAGTTCCATATCTGACACAAATTAGTTGTGTGGGCCTGGGCAAGTCACTTAAAATTTCAGTGTAATACAACTAAGATTGTAAATTGAAGAGAAAGTGCTGACCTGTTAGCAGAGGAATCTTGTCACCTAGGAGCTCTTTAAACAATGAAATTACCAGTCCAGTCCCATCATCATCCACTTAAACCCACTGTCATTCACACCTCAGTGAATGATGTCAAAATAAAGCTTAGCTAAAGTTTATAAAGAGATTAGGAAGGAAATTCAGGGCAACTAAGTATGTGTTTGTGCGGAGCACTTCAGCTCTGAGAAAACTTGAATGGAGTGCTGAAGTGGGAGCTTTTGAAAGTGTAGAGGAGAGAATGATGATATTTCAAATCAGCAACATGGAGGGAAAAGGGAAGCAATTGGGAAAGGCACAATATAAATGATAGCAGCAAGTTGGTGAAAGAAGGAATCTTGGAGGGGCACGGAGGAAAAGGTAGAAAGAGACCTAAGATAAAATTCATCTCTTTTTTTTTTGTTTGTTTTTTTGTTTTGTTTTTGCCCATGGCAGAGTCTGTTCAACCACAGCAGTTTCTATGTATCTTTTTGTGCAGATCCTGGAGGTTACTGATACTTGTTCTAGATGAAGCCATTTACCTCAGCTTATTACTGCATTGTTTGGGCATATTTTGGGACAGATAATGTGATCTATAATATATTTAAAGCCATATGGTAATGAGCCACTTCAATGGGTTCTTATTGAATTTTTAGAACTAGCTTAATCACTTTCTTGCATGGAGCAAACTCCAAAGAATATTTCTTAAAAATGTATTTGGATGAGAACTTAAAAGTGAAAAGGGTTTGGAGAACAGCAGGCCTGGAGTGAGGACGTTTTAGGGAAGTGGGAGGGCAAATTTCTCTTTATGGTAGAAATCTCCCGGGTTTAAGTTATTTGTAAAAATGTAGTTATGATCCCAGGAATGTCTTTCCTGTGATTGCTGTTCAGAGTAGGGGACTGTACAATGCCAAAATTTTTCAATATGCACAAAGCTTTTAGGATTTGAACCTGGATGTTTGGATTTGCCTGACAGCTGAATAAATGGAAAGTTCTGTTTAAAAGAGTAAAGTTCTTTTCTCTTATAAAAGGAAAACTCTAAATTCCCCCAAGCGGCCTTTATGAAACAGATTGGCTCATGCTAGAAGATTATATGATGGGTCAGGGTTGCATGAATTAGAAACATACAGCTCAGGACACTGTAAAGTGGTCCTTGGAATGATTGAGAGGCTGCAGGTGAGGAAAATTAAACAGGATGTACAGGATTATATTGCTGGAGTCAGGAGGGTGGAGGGGCAGCTCTGACCTCCAGGCTTCCTGGCCATGAGACACAACTTAGACTCCCTCAGGACAGTCTGTGCTTGATAGGAGACAGCGGTATTATAATTCAGCGTTGGATCTTGGTAATATGTCAAATAATTTTCTTGTTTGATCTAACTTTCCTAATTCTTGGCTGCAAATCTCAATGAGAATGGATATCCGATTTGGGAAGACTCCAATAGTAGACAGCTCATCCATGCTAACCCTGTCACCTTAGATTGAATTGTATTGTTTTCATAGTATAATTGGACTTTCACTCAAGCCCAGGGGTATTTTGTATGCTGCTCCTTGGGGGAAAGAGATGTGACTCAGTTGGTGGAGAGAATGCTAACACAATGCTGTGTGAAAGGCAGAGTTGGTGCAAAAGCTTCTTGGGAGAGATACATGTGTAGTTCCACATTTTCTTGTGGAAAAATGAAAGAGAAAAAATACTTTGAGGAGTCAGATCCTGAACTTGTCCTTGATTTCCAGCATGCCTCTGTAGAGACTTTGGAGAGAAATTTTTCCTTTGGTGAGATTGGTATTTTTTGCTTGGTTTGTGCTGCTTTTCCTGGATTTCTTCAAGTCTCATTTAAAATCCCTCCTTTTCCAACCTTTCTTCATTACTAGGCCACTTTTTGCTTCAATTCTTACCTAGCCTGAATTACTGAATGGGTATTGCCTCAGATAAACTGAGACCTGGGAAAAACCTTAACTTTGAAAGACTGACTCTCCCCTTACGCCCAGGGCCATTGCCAGTCATCCCAACCTGTATCTTGAGACTACTCTGATGACTGATGGAGAGTGAGGTTGATGACTTTGCCCAGCTCTTGCTCACTTAAATCCAATTCATTTGCAAGTCAAGATATTATCAAGAATGAAGGATGAAAAACAACTATAACAACAATTACTAGTGCCTTCCATCTGAGATTATCTTCAATTATCCTCCCTATATCTTATTTGTGCAAAGTTCTTTGCAAATCATCTCTCCCATTAAATGGTGAGCTCCTGGAAGGCAGAGAATCTATTTTTGTCTTTCTTTTTATCCCTAGAACCTAGCTCAGTGCATGGCAAATAGAAGGCACTTAAAATACTTGTTGATCTGACTCATGTATTTTTGGGTACGTTCTAACTGATATAATTTCTCTAATTTCTATTTGATGATTGCTTGGATAAGTAAGTTTTCTCACTATTTGCTGTTCGTGATGGTTTTTTGGGGAACTTGCCTTTGATGAGGAGTTAAACTGGTAAGTATAAGCTAAAGAATAAAAAAGTCAGAAAAGTGACTTTTGCTCTAAACTTACTGTATCCCTAGGTCAGTCATGTGTGTGAAGCAGATATAATTTTTGTAGATAGTAAAGGAAAAGGACAACTCACTTTCCCCTCCCCCTCCCCCTTTTCCTCTTCCCCCAAGGCAGAAATCTGTCTTTCTTGGGCCAGATTCTAGAAATATCCAGGCAACCTGTGAACAAACTGAATCTATGTTTAGACAACCCATATGAACATACATATCTTACATGGGCACACACATATTACAACCGAAAAATACTGATGCAATGATAAACTAATTTAAGTTCAGGTATCACCTTCTTTTCCTCCCCTCTGCTTTTAATTTGTTGTGTTTATTCTGAATACACTTGCCTTATGGTTAAGCTTTTACTTTCTACCTTCCCCCTAATTCTAAAGTATTAGCAACTCAGAATAACGCTTTCTGCCTTCTGCTTCTTTTTAGGAGAAACAGATCCATGTGAACTGGCAAGAGCTAGTTCTGGGGTTATATACCCCTGAGAGGACCCTTGGCACCTTGGAGATGCAAAATCTTTGACCTTTCAGTAGCTGTGCCCTCTGGGAGACTGACAGACTTGTTGGGAGTATATGTGTGTAGAGGGTTTCACAGGGAGACTTGGCAGGTCAGAATACTGAAGGTGAACTTAATTGCTTTATTGCATGCACAAAACTGTAATTATTAATGATAGAGAATTGTTTAGAAGTGGTTAGAATACTTAATTTTTGGTTAATTGACTTCTATGGGTTGGTTCGTACATTTATTGTGAAATGTAGAATATGAAGCAGTTCCATGGGAAGTGTGACTGTGAACTGACAAAGGATTTAGAAGAGGGAAACCTTGAGAAGTAAGATCCCAGGAGAGTGAACAAAGATAAAAGAAATCCCTACTTTTCACAGTGGTGATAAAGTTATATAGCTCTTTGTCTTTTGAAGTAATGCAAATGGAAATGGAAAACGGTCATCTTGGAGGCTTAGTGGATGGAGTGCTGGGCCATGTGCCAGAAAGGAATTAAATTTCCTGAATTCAAATCTGGCCTCAGACATTCCCTAGTTGTGGGATTCTGGTTGTCTCTTAAATCCCATTTGCCTCAGTTTCCTCATCTATCAGATGAATTGGAAAAAGAAATGACAAACCACTCTAGTATCTTTATGAAGAAAACTCCAAACAGGTTCACAAAGAGTCATATATGATTTACAATCTACTGGAAAGCAACAAAAAATGGAAAATATAAAATAAATATAGTTTTACAAAGGGCTTTAATTAATTCACTTATAATAGGGCCATAATGGATTATTAAAAAAAAGTTAGGCTATTTGGGAGATATCCCTAATCATTACAGCTGATGTCTTGGAAGAAAGTCATTAACCCCAAATTCTGCCCTTTGGCTGCAGACCTCAGTGTATCTTGCATTACACTACCTCCTTCCTTTGCCATAGCCTCTCTCTTCCAATACCACATCCTATTATGATGCTCTATGTTGCTTTACATTTTCCAAAGTGAACTTTCAACCTTTTATCTGCACAACTCTGAAAGGAGTCCAGGAATCCTAGAATCTGGAGTTTACAGATGAAGACATTAAGTGACATCTTCAAAGTCACACAGGTAATAAATAGCAGATTCTTCATGACCCTATTTGGGGTTTTCTTGGCAAAAATGTTGGAGTGGTTTGTCAATTTATTCTGCAGTCCAGGAAACTGAGGCAAATCGAGTTAAGGATCACACAGTAAAGTGTCTGAGAACAGATTTGAGCTCAGGAAGACAAGTCTTGTTGACTCCAGATCTAGCACTCTATTGTTGCCCTTTGAGACTAATGGGCTAAACTTGGTCATTATAATTACCTAGCTTTCAGTGTTTTGTTTCTTCTTTCTGTTTTTTTTTTTTTTTCTTCTGGTTGTCATTGTTGTGCATTTTGTTTTTCTGGTTCTATTTGTTTCATTCTGCTTCTCAAAGGATTATTGTGAGGACCAGAAGATTAAGAGATTGGGATAGTAACTAAAAAGACAAATGTGCTGTGCAAATGCTAGGAACCATTTCAATAGTAATTAGGATGAGATGACACAGGTGCCCTTGGAAGCTCCAAGCATGGAGTGATCCTTAGATCATTTACCTTAATATTGTTGACATCTTAAGTGGGTAGACAGAGGCCTGGAATGGTGGAAGATAGGTGAGATCAGAGCCTTATTTCAAGACAGTGGAGTCGAATCAATAAGCATTTACTAGTCACCTACTGTGTGAAAGACACTGCGCTAAAAACTCTGGGGTACAAAGTTAAGAAAAACATGACTCCTGTCCTCAAGTATCTTACAGTTTAATGTGGGAGACAACATACAAAAATTATGTACAAGCAAGAAATAAACAGTATAAACTGGAAAGAATCTCAGAGGAAAGGCTGACATTAAGGAGAACAGGGAAAGACTGCAAAAATGGAATTTTAGCTGCGACTTGAAGGAAGCCAAAGAAATCAGAAAGCAGGGGTGAAAAAAAATGGAATTCCAGTCACAGAAAATAATATCTGGAAGAACAGATGGAGTGTCTTGTCTGAGGAAGAATAAGGAGGGTCACTGGATCATGAAATATTGTAAGACGCCTGGGAAGATAGGAAGAAGCAAGATTAAGAAGAGCCTTTGAAGCCGAAGGATTTCATTGTTGTCACTCAATATAATAGGGAGCTCTTGATGTTTATTGGAAAGAGAGTAATATAGTCAGATCTGCAGTGGAGGAGCAGAGAGACTCCTATGGTCTCCAGACTGCAACACCTTCCATAAGTGACATCTTGGCTTTTAACATCAAACTATTTTTTCCTGATTTTGGAGGATCATAAATCCTACCCTAAGTATACTCAGTTTAGAACCCTAGCCATCTGTCCCAGAAATTTCCTGTGGTAATAAAAGGGGAAATCTGACTAGACCCTGAAAAAGGGATCAGTAATGTGGATCTGGTTATAAGTGGGTGGCAACTGTCAGTTCTGCCTTTTCTGAGGAGTAATTAGAATAATGTGTTAGCTTTCCATTGCGTTGGGTCTTGCTTGGCTTATGGGGAGAATTGTCCCAGAAGTAGGGGATCTTTTCATGTGGGTTCTCTAGGGATTAGACAGTGGAGTCTCTGGAAGGGGGTGGGATAGAGACTATTTGGAGTTGGCCAGAAGGGGTTCTGTTCCATAACAGGACAAGCCATTTTTCTGGGTACTGCTTCCTTATGTAATGATCTTCCCCTGCACAGAAATAATCTGACCTACTTACTAGAGCCAACTGTGGGAAATGGAAGTCAGATCAAGTAACTGGAGAAGTCACCATTGTCCTCTTCTTGTTGGCTGTAAATCCTTTCTGTGCCCTATAGTCTCTGAAACTTTCCATTGGAAAGATTTATGGGGAACACTTCAGAACATGCTAGTCAGATCTGTCTTTGTCATGCAGCATGCTTGATTTAAATCTCTTTAACTGCCTAATAAAGTCTCTTAAACTGTCTGCTTAGGAAAAAATATTTGATTTTGTGAAAAGCTTTCAGGATATTGGGTTGAGAGGTACAAGGAGATAATTTCCTAGGAGGTCTGGGAGCATGACCCCCACATCACCTCCTGTAAGGCCCTAATGACCATCATTGTCCATCTTTGTCTTACAAAGGATGTCACAGGAAAAGGAAACATTTATTTTCTAGTAGTGGTTTGAGTTGAACCCTTCTAGAAAGTTGAGGAAAATAATGTGACTTCCCATAAATATCAGAGGAAGTTGAAAGCAACCCTTTTAGCATAGTCTGACTCATTCTAAACCTCTTGGATTTCCTGTTAGTTGCTTTTAAATATTGTTGGAATTTTCCAAGGTTTCTGGGACAAACCTTTTTCCACCTTCTTAATTGCATTATTAAAAGTCAATGCCCTTGTCTGGACCTATATACACATTCATATATCCTAACTACAAAATATACATTAAGATACATACACAGGAATAAAATTGTACATAGAATGGTGAATAAATATCCAGCTTCGAAATCAAGAGGACATGGATTCAAATCCTGCCTCCACACATGCTAGCTGCATGGAAATGGGCAAATCCTTTAACTTCTCAATGGTCCAGGTCACTACTATGATGTTCCAGAGAAGTTGTTGATCTCCCTGTACTGATGAAATCATGGGCAATATTTGTCCCAATTATGTAAGTGTGTTTTATATATATATATATATATGTATATCAATTAGGTACCATAGTTAACTAGACAACATGCTTATTTTATAGGTAAGGAAACTGAGGTTCAGAGAGGCTAATTACTGAATTGGAAATCTAGGTTGTCTGATTTGAAATCCAATATACTCTTTCCATGCTAACACATTCACACACATTCTACATATAAATAAAATATGCATATATATGTATATATATACAGACACATACCCACACATATATATACACAGAGAGACATATGCTAATATGATATTGTATAGAACATTATGGCATTATCCAGCTATTAATTAACATGTTCAGTCACTTTTCAGTCATGTTTAACTCTTTATGACCCATTTGGAGATTTTTTGGCAAAAATAATGGAGCTGTTTGCCATTTCTTTTTCCAGTTCATTTTACAGATGAGGAAACTGAGGCAAACAGGGTAAATAAACTTGCCCAGATAATAAGTGTCTGAGGAGAGAAATGACCTGAGGATAATGTCTTCTTGACTCCAGGACCAACATTCTATCTACTGTGCCATCTAGCTGCCCTAAGTAAATTATAGCATGTGGTATATTATAGCATATATAACATATTAATAATCACATCCTATCATATATAACATGCCATGCCATGTTCTGCTTTACTATGTTATCCTTAAATTTAATAAAGGACAATATATCTATATCTCTCTCTATAATATTTTACTAAAATATTTGCATTTTTACTGATTAAATTTTAATATGATGTTCTTTTTATACTTGGTGCTATTGTCAGAGATTTGAGTTATTTTTCTGGGTGTAGAAAAGAGTGCATGCTCAAGCCCTAGTTCTATATCATTATGTAGAAGAAAGTTTTACTTTGAAGTAAGAAGAGAACAAGACCTGGGTAAGAGAATCCTGACTGGAATTTATTGCCTTAGTGACTTTTTAAAATTTAATTTAAATTTTTAAAAATAAAACAAACATTTACATAAGAGTATAATAAAAAGACAATTGTACATGTAACTGCAAATTTATTATGTACAACTTGCTATTCCTTTTAAATATATAATAAAGTTTGCATGTAAATTCTTTTTTCTCTCTCTCTCCCCTCCTTGCCCTAGAGATGGCTTTCATAGGACATACCTAGGTAACGCACACATATATAAAATTATTCTATACATATTTTTATTTATCAGTTCTTTTTCTGGATGTCTTTTTGTTCTTTACAGTTAATTTGGGTTGTGACTTTGGGCAGGTCTTTTCTCCCTGGGCCTTAGTTCTCCCGTAGAGAAAATTAGAGGTTGGCAAAAATTGTGGTCCCTTTTAGCTTTAAGATCCTAAATCTTTTGTAATAGATAGCATGTGAAATGCTGTGAAAGTCAGGATTAGGGACACAGACTCTGGCCTTAGAACAGAACAAAGTTAACTGGCTTACAAAAGGATCAGTGCACTAGTTGTTGTACTTGGATAATATCTTACAAAATACTTTTGTTGAAAGAGCTTTTTAAATTTTTGAGCTGCTTAACCTTGGGCATGATACATCTGGCCTCAGTGCCTTATTTTTATTTGTAAAATAAATTGGGAATGGGGTGAAGGTGGGGAATTCAATAATCCAATCATCATTCCTGAACTCATCTTTCCTTCAAACACTCTCTTCTTCCAAAGTTCACTATTTCTATAGAAGGCCTAACTATGTATTCAGAGATGTTTCCCCCTATTAGAATGATAGCTTCTTCTGAATAGGGATTATTTCATTTATTGTATTTGTATCCCAAAGCTGAGAACAGTGTCTGGAACAGAGTAGGTACTTAACAAATGTTTATTGACTGACTGATTAGGGAATATAGATGTGGGGGGAGAAGATAGGGCTACATCTTACATTATTAGGGAAATTTTAAATCAATTTTGTTCCACATCCTAGGCTATTTTCTGTGGGATTCTTCCTCTCTAATCTATACCACTAAATAGAGGGTTCTTCTTGTATTGTGTTCAGTGGTTATCTCTGTGTGATGCTATAATTAATTACAGGAAAATGGAAACATTCCACTGTGGAAACATAAAAACTTCCTTTTCAGTAAAACTGAAAATATCAAGAAAGAGTGTTTACGTGGTTTAAAAAGCTTTTTCCAGGTTTCCCAGTTTGAATCTGGATAAAAAAGCCTTTTAATAAGGATACAGATCAAGAGTGGAAGCTGGTGTTTGAACAACTACCTCTGAAGTGATTAGGTTATTAAACATCTAAGGTTAGAATCCTTTCTGTCTACCCCTTGAAGTCATTGGAATGATGATCCACTCATTTCTATTGAGAAAAGATTGAGATTTTGATCTCAGGGAATAATACCCCTATCATTACCCCTAAAAAATATTTGAGGGGAGTAGGACTGGAAGGAACTAAATGATGATTGTTGTTTTGGAATGTTAACTCAAATTCTATTTTGACAAACTGAATTTTTTTTCTTTGTCCAGGATTTCTATAAACATTACCTCAAATCATCTTGTGACAGAGAGACAAATTGGAAGGTTAGAAATGCTTAGCTATTAGAATAATATAAAATTAAATAAAATTGTTTCTGGTAGACATACTTAAAATGAAAAGTATTTATTTATTTTTTTTTGATACTATTAGCCAGTTGGATATCAGTTTACTTGATATCAAACATCCAGAAATTTGAAAACATGTTTAGGATGAAATCATCTGAATTTTTCACTTTTAAATTAGATATTGGATTTTATAGATAGTGTCAATAAATGCTGTTGGTTGGCTGACATGCTTCTCCCCATTCATATCTACTCCTACACGTGAGACCCAACAGTGTGATATAATCTTGACATAGGTGTCTGTGACATGTATGTAAACTATACTTGTAGTCCCATGACTTATATTTAATGCTAAACATATGTATCATTTAATAGCATCGAGAATTTTAAAAAAATCATGTAATTTCCAGTTGGAAGGGAACCTGGAGGTCATTTTGTCCCTAATCTTTTTTTTTTTTTTTTAATGTAATAATTCTTGATATCTCTTCTACAGCTTTCCTGAGAGATTATCATCTACTTAATGTGCAGATAGCTATGCCAAGGGCTCCATGGATAGATTTCAGGGACATCATGTATGATGAATAAAAATGGGAAAAATATTTTTATAAATATATTTCAATATGATTGGTTTCTTTTGGAATCCTATATTTTTTTCCTTCCCTTCTTCCCTTCCTTCCTTCCTTCCTTCCTTCCTTCCTTCCTTCCTTCCTTCCTTCCTTCCTTCCTTCCTTCCTTCCTTCCTTCCTTCCTTCCTTCCTTCCTCCCTCCCTCCCTTCCTTTGTTCCTTTCCTTTCTTTCTTTCTTTCTTTCTTCCTTCCTTCCTTCCTTTTTTCTTTCTTTCTTTCTTCCTTCCTTCCTTCCTTCCTTCCTTCCTTCCTTCCTTCCTTCCTTCCTTCCTTCCTTCCTTCCTTCCTTCCTTCCTCCCTCCCTCCCTCCCTTCCTTTGTTCCTTTCATTTCTTTCTTTCTTTCTTCCTTTCTTCCTTCTTTCTTTCTTCCTTTCTTCTTTCTTTCTTTCTTTCTTTCTTTTTTTCTTTTCTTTCTTTCTTTCTTTCTTTCTTTCTTTCTTTCTTTCTTTCTTTCTTTCTTTCTTTCTTTCTTTCTTTCTTTCTTTCTTTCTTTCTTTCTTTCTTTCTTTCTTTCTTTCTTTCTTTCTTTCTTTCTTTCTTTCTTTCTTTCTTTCTTTCTTTCTTTCTTTCTTTCTTTCTTTCTTTCTTTCTTTCTTTCTTTCTTTCTTTCTTTCTTTCTTTCTTTCCCTTTCCCTTTTCCTTTTCCTTTCCCTTTTCCTTTTCCTTTCTCCTTTCTCCTTTCTTTTCCTTTCTTTCTTTCTATTGTTGTAAATGTAGAAAGATATTTAACAACAGATTGTATATGTGGAGTAAGTGTGATGGGATAATCAAGGATGACACCAAGGTTGTGCAGCTGACTAATTTTGAGGTTGGTGGTACCATAGTAACAGAAAAGTTGAGAGAGGAGAGGGAAAGAAAATGAGTTCTGTTTTAGACATGTTGAATTTGAGATGACTATAGGTCAAGATGTACAAAGAATCATTTAGTGATTTGAGACTGGTGCTTAGGAGAGAGATTAGGATTAGAAATATAGATCTGGGAATCATTTACATAAGGATAATAACTGAAACCATGGGACTTATGAAAACATTAGGTGAGATAGTGTAGAGGAAGGGGAGAAGAGATCTCAGGAAAGAGAATTGTGGGGTATTTACTGAGAGGGATCTGGTAGAAAGAGTATGGGATATGGAGGAGAGAGGATTTTGCCTGTTATTTTCTTGGATGCCTGAATTTAATTTAGGCTATAACAAGGCTTATGCTAGTGTAGCAATAAGAAATGAAGGGAGAGGGGTGGGAGAATATTGATATATGATGAGTAAAAAGGGTAGTATAGTTGTGTGGGAGAATGGTCCATGAATGAGTATCAGGGAAGGGGTGAAATATTACCCATTATATCATTCTCAAATAATTGGTCATGTAATTCTTGAGTTCATGCCATTCCCTGTTCCCCTTCCTCCAGGAGAATGTGGTCCCTACTTTGTTGACAATTATCCTAAGCTACTGGGGATGGGTGGGCAAAGAAATTATTTTAGCCAGGAAGCTATGTGATTAGTCATATGAATTCAAAAGATCAGTAGGGTGTAGGTAGAGTGAGTAGACTGGAGTAGTGTTAAATTTGAATGAGATAGTGATAGTGGGAATAGAAAGAAAGGAGAAGATGTGAGAGATCTCATGGAGTTATAATCAATAGAATTTGGCACTGGTTTGGATAAATGGGGTAAATATTAGGAAAAAATCAACAAGCTTTGATGACTGAGAAGGTGATGATGTAGTCACTGAATATGAGAAAGTTAGGAGGTGCAGGCTTTGAGAAGAAATGACTGAGCTCAGCAAGAAAGGGAGTGCTTGAACTGAGTCACTTGGTGATTTTGTGTACTCTCATGAATTAAATTATCCCTGTAGTGCTAGCTGATAACTTCCAAATCTCTTTCTCCAAATCCTATTTCCCTTCTGAGTTCCAGTTCAGCATTTCCAAGTGCATTTCCAAGATCTCAACTTGTATTTGGTACCCAAACATTAAACTCAGCATGACCCAAGCTGAACTCAATAATCTCTTCTTCTCAAAGTCTGCCCTTCCTAACTTTCTCATATTTACTGATAACACCATCATCTTCTCAATCATCAAACCTTGTTGATTTTTCCTAATCTTTATCTGCATATCCCCAAACTACCTACTTATGTTATATGAATTCACATGTGTGCATGTATATATCTACCTATTCTATTTATGTGCTCATCTACATACATGTTATTTTTCCAGTAGAATTCAAGTTTCTTGAGAGTTTAAACTTTCATTTTGGTCTTTGTATTCCTCCCTTAGCATAGGTTCCTGGAACATAGAAAGAATTTAATAAACACTTATTGATTGAAGTTAGCATAGAGAGAAAAGAGAAGAAAGCTTAAAATAGAATTTTGTGAGAAAGATTACATTTAGGATGAGGAAGAAGTGCCAATAAAAGAGCATGAAGAAACAATCAGAACTAGAAGAGAATCAGGAAAGAGCCAGTCTTACGGGCACTTTAGGAATCAATCAATAAGCATTTTTAAAGCACCTACAACATTCCAGGCACTATGATGGGACTCTGGGTACAGAGACAAAAACAAAAGCATTCTTGTTGGCAAGTAAGAGCCTAATAAATGTCTTTTTTATTCAATCATAACAAAGATATAAGATACATTTTTGAAGTTGAAAGTATAAAAAGAAAGAAAAAATTAAAAAAAAAAGGTGGTTAAATAGTGTCGATGTTGCTGAAAAGTCTAGGAGATAAATATTTGGTCCATATAAACTAAACATCTGAATAGTTTCTCTTTGTGTCTCTCTGTTCTGTCTGGCTCAGATGAGAGCTCATTACAGGATGCTGGGTATCTCACTGGCCCTCTCTGGGTCTCTCTTTCTTTATCTGTAACATAAAGAAGTTGGGATAGATGATCTGTAAAGTCTCTTACATCCCAATTCTAACATTCATGGGCTTTGTTTAGGACTTCAAATAAAATAAACAAAACTAATTTCATAGTACATGAACCAGTAGGTAAATGGTGTCCTTGGCCTGGCTAGGGCACTAGGAAAGATTAAAAAGGCAGCTGCATATCAAACATTCGTTTAAAGTATTCCTCATTTGGTTTGAATTGTGTGAGTTCAGGATCCTTCTTTCAGGCTCTGGCTTTTTTTGTCATCTGACTCAGTTTCTTCTGGTGCTTCATGTTTCGCTACTGCATTGTAACCTTTTGCTGAGACAAATTTTTTTAGCTTGTTTGTGAAATTTTGAATCCCAATCCTGGATGGGGGCATTTTTTCCCTGGGTCACCACTGATTATTTTAAAACAAAGGAGAATTTTGAATTGGCGATTATGCCTTCTCAGACCTAGAAAGGCAATATCTGCTGACACAAAGGAGTTCTAATCTACAAGTTATTGAACAACAATGTCCTTTATAACTTCATGGATATTTATTCTGAATTTTTCATTAGATGTATGTTCTTCAGGAACAAGCATGACTAAGCAAACATTTCTCTCCAATTCAGTACCAGATCTTTTCAATTAGATGTGGTGATACAGAAAAGGACCCTAGGTGTGAAAACTTTCTCTACCAATATAGGTCACATATCACAGGTAGCTCATTTTTTATTAGATAAGTCCTAGGGAATTGTTTGAGACATGTAGAAGTGAAACGACCATGTTCACACAATTATTAGAGAAGGATTTGAATGCAAATCTTTCTGACTTTAAACTCAATATTCCATTACAACATTCTACTGTACTGTTTGGAAACAGGAAAGTTTTCTGACAGTTATTAGCTGTATGATTTAAGGCAAGATATTTCATGCAAACACTGATTAGATCCTATTTCTGGTACTGATCCACCAGAGTAGCCATGGAGGAGTCTTTTAATCTCTCTGGGCCTCAGTTTCCCTATTTATAAAACCATACTAAATGGTTTCTGAATTTCTTTCAACTTCAATAACTATCATTCTATGTTCCCTCTAACAAATTTGAAGGAAAGCATGGTATTGTAGAAAGAATTCTAAGTTCTATCTATGAAAGAGAACATGGTAAGAGCTCTGTCTATAGAGTTAAATCCTGTTTCTGGATTTACATTTTGCCTCTGATGTTTCCTGCTTGTGTGACCTCAGAAAAGTCAACTTTCCCCCTCAAATCTCAATTCCCTCATCTATAAAATGAAGGGATTGGATTTCAGATGGACTCTGATACTCTTTCCAGATCTATAACAATGATTCTGTGATAAATATTCTAACTCATCTCAGTGTTTGGCACAGAGTAAGTGCTTAATCAATGCTTCTTGCCTTGTTTTCCTTACCTAATTTTTTTTTTCTTCCTATAAGATGCAGAATTCTCTCACCAATTTCCTTAATCAATTTAAGCATCAATTTCCTTAACAATGCATCCTTGGTCAATCCTGAAATGAAATTTGGAGAGGCCCTTAAAAAATTTGTTCAGCTTCTAAGCCCTGACTGACCAGTTCTGCTTTGTTTAGTTACAGGGACTTTCCTTTCTGGATCCCAATTTCCTCATCTGCAAAACATAAGACAGGTCAGATGATTTCTGAGGAAACTTCTAGCTCTGTGGCTATTTCTGAAATTAATTCAAGGAACTATCTCAGTGAATTTTTGAACTGAGGTTCAGAATATTTAAGTGAGTTCTTTAAAGTCACACAGGGCAGCGAGGTGGCCCACTGTAAGGAAGAAAGGGTCTGGAGTCAGGAAGAGTCATCTTCATGAATTAAATTTGTCCTTAGACACTTATTTAGCTGTGTGACTCTGGGCAAGTCACTTAATCCTATTTGCCTCATTTTCCTCACCTGTAAAATGGGCTAGAGAAGGAAATAGAAAACCATTCCATTATCTTTGTCAGAAAAACTCCAAATGGGATCATGAAATGTTGGACAGGACTGACAATTACTGAACAATAAATATATCACTGGTCTGATTCAATGGCTCTTATCTCAGTTGTCTTCTTCTTTAGGCTTTAGGGTTCTTCCCTCTCTCTCTCAGTTCTCTGAGCCATTGTTTCTTGCTTTTACCTTGACCCATTTCCTCACCTTCCTTCTTCCTAGAGTGGTATTGTACAAAGAAATATGGTGACCTGTGTTAAAATCCCATATCTGGCATCCCAGCAGCTGTGTTAACCCCTGGGGCTCAGATTCTTTATGTATAAGATGCCTTATCCCAAGGGTTACTGTAAAGCTCTGTGACATTAAGCACACAAAGGCCTTTGCAGATTTTAAATATCATTGTACATATTAATTATTAATAATATTTTCTTGAAATGGTATTTACACACATATATTATATCTAGGTTATATTGTAACATATGTAAAATGTATGGGATTGCCTATCATCAAGGGGAGGGAGTAGAGGGAGGGAGGGGAAAATCTAGAAAAATGAATACAAGGGATAATATTATAAAAAAATAATAATATTTTCTTGGTTCATAGAATCAGGATTTGGAGACAAAAGGAACTTTAGAGAACATCCAAGTTTAAATTAATTTTGCAGATGAAGAAGAAACTAAGGTTCAAAATATTTAAGTGACTTGTTTAAGGTCACTCAAAGAGCTAGGATTTGAACTCAAGTTTTCTTATGCCAAACATTGTGCTCTTTCTACTATATATGAAAATTCCAATGTAGTTATGATTATTATTATGAAATTATGAATTGTGAATAATTTTGACCCTTGGCAATAACATTTCTGGGACTCTCTCTAGCTTCTTCCTACCTTCTTAATGAGAAAAAGGAATGTGCAGTAGTTATGGTAGGCAAACATTGATGATTTGATAAATTGATAATTTGATTTGATAATTCTAAAACTACAGCACACTACCTTAAAAGTTAATACAATTAGTTAACTTTTTTGACACTCCTAGATGGGAACCTCACCAAGCTGGCCAGTTTCTTTCTTTTTTTTTCTTCTCTCCTACAAGCATAATAGAAATTTTAGAGTTGAGATTCCAACATTTACATATGCCATACAGTTCTCTGCAGAGATGTGATTTTGATCTGAGAACATCTGTATCAGTCTAGAACATATTTTGCCTGGTATTTGATTTGAAGTCTGCTGTAGCTATTAGACACCCTCTGCTAGAAATAGTTTCATCACTTTCTAGTTGTTTTGTCTACATATGTGACTATGTATGTGCATGTATATGTATGCGAGGTAGAATAATGTGTAGTCATCTACATTCTTAAGTCTGCACATTATGGGGAAGATGATAGCAGCTATAATACTTATTTGTGCATATTAATGGTTCAGTATTGTTAAGACCAATGGTATCCAACTCAAAATGGGAATGGGAACAACTAAAACACACAGAAGGATCTTTGCCAGATGCATATTTACTTAGAAAATAAAATATTGACATTATCTATATCTTATTGCATTTTAACTATTTTGTTAAATATTTCCCAATTACATTTTAATTTTATTCTTGGGATACTCTGGAATGCTATTGTCAGCAATAAGGCATGCTGGCTATGCTTTTGACAATTCTGGTTAAGAAAAACAAGCATTTTTCAACTACCTTCTATGTACTAGGAATTTGGGATGCAAAGATAGATGAAAAATGTTTTCTGCCCTCAGGGAGCTTACATTCTTCTTGGAATTGTTTGGTGCCATATTATTTAGAAACATGCAAAAAACTAAGTTATACACGTGATGAGCTGAGGATGGAGAAAGTACTTACAGCAAGGGAAACCATATGATGATACATGAATTGAGCCTCCAAAAAAGTTGGGAATCCTACTGCTCTATTTCTAAGACAGTATTTATCTACATTAAAAATGCAGCAGCTTTCTTAAGATGCTCATTAACAAGTTTCTTAATTAAATTTCCACTACAGTCAATAATAGAGCTGACTGTTATTTAAGAATGGAGATGGATGTAAGTGGATGTGAGTTCTTCTTTCTCACATCTTTTATCTGCTCTGGTAGGTCCAAATTTGAGGTGCTCCTTGGTAGAAAAAACATATCATCTGATTCCCCAATAAGCCAGAAATTGGGAAACAAAAAAAATCAGCATATTTTCCTAGGCATTTCCCCCCTTACTTTTTCAAGGTAGCTAAGTGCCACAGGAGAGAGAGAGAGTGCTGGGAGTGAGCCTGAATTCAAATCTGGCCACAGACGCTTAATAGCTATGTGACTACTGGGCAAGCCACTTAACCTCTGTCTTTCTCAGTTTCCTCAATTGTAAAGTTGTAAAGGTCATAATAGTACTTACCTCCCAGGGTTATTGTGAGGATCAAATAAAATAATGTTTGTAAAAAGTATTTAGCACACAGACTGACACCTAGTAGGAGAATAATAAATTCTGTCCTTCCCCTTTTATTGCTTTGACATTCTATCATTTAATTGCCCCTTTAATAGTATTCCATTTTGCCATAAATCATTTCAGCAGTTCAATTTTGAAAACACATGTAAAATACCTACTGTGTACAAGGCACTGTACTAATTTTTGGTGATTCAAGGACAAAAAATTTCAACAGCTGTTGCCAGAGATTATTTATATCTTATAAGGGCAAATGGCATCGATGGTAATAATAATGAAGGCAATAGTGATGACAGGTAGTATTTAGTATATGACACTCCAGGATTTACAAAATTCTTTACAAATATTACCTCATTTTATCTTCACAACAAACCTAAGAAGTGGTGGCTATTATTTTTCTGATGAAGAAATTGAACTAAAAATTCTTGCCCAGGGTCACATATCTAACTATTTAAGTGTCTAAGGCCATATTTGAACTCAGGACTTCCTGATTTCAGGTCCCAAATTATATTTATATGTGCCCAAGAAACTACAAAATAACTATGAAGTCAAATGAAATTATTTTAAGAGGAGGAGAATGTTAATAACTTGGGGGAAATAAAGGCCTTGAGTAGTAGGGGCTGCCTGAGCTGTGTTTTGAAGGAATGGGGGGATTCCATTAGGTAGATATTCCAGAATATTTTCCCCACTGGCCTTTGAAAAGCAGACAAGGATTTTTCTCCATAGGGAATCCTGGTTTTGAAACAGGTGGTTAAACAATGTCACCTCCAAGAGTCCCCAGAATGTGCTATGTGGACGTGGAGACTGGATTTCTTACATTCCTTTGTCCGTACATGTACATACCCCCAGGCTTTCCTGCCTGAAAGAAATGTGCTGGATTCTGGGTTTTTGCTATGTGCTAAGTATACAATACAATTCTTCCATGGAAAATGAGTAACCCACAGAAAGGCAAAAAGCTTTCATTTCAGAAAGCCGCATATGATCTTGCTTAAAAATAATTCTAGCTAGTTATTATTCAGTGTTGGAAAAAACCTCGGTACTAGAATAGGGTGAATTCTTACTTGATGGTGGAATTATATAATTTGCCATTAGCTTTCATTCCTTGTCTTCCAGCGTTTTTCCCCCCAGATAATGCAATGAAATTCAATCACCTCTTTGGGCTTCAGTTTCTTCGTCTGAAAATGAGGAGGCTGAAGTAGATGATCTCCAAGGCCCCTTCTAGTTTAGAGAATGATTCTCAGTGATATCATTGTCTTGACACTTAGAGAGAAATAAATTTGACCTCTAAAAAGTGATTAAAAAACACACAAACACAATACTCTGCCTTGATTCTTAATGAATCCCAGGGAGATAATCTTGTGAGTAAGGATCAGCCTTTGGTCTTCTGATTGCAATATGATTTCATATTTTGCATTGTTTTTATTGGAACCAAAGAATAAAGTTATTTGTGTCCCTCCTCTTTCTCCCCTCTTCTCCACCCTCTTCACTAAACTATTGTTGACCTTTGCTGTCATCAGGAGCTTTCCGGGAATCTTGGATAGAGCAGGGCCCTCTTAAGATAGATTAATGTATGTAATTGGCTGTTGACTTAACTGCTCAACAATGTAAACTGAATATTTGTCTCTTGCCAGGAGGTTTTTTTTTTTTTTCCTTCCTACCAAGATGACTTTTTGTAATAGCAGTGAGAGATTCCAAGAGGAGTATTTATCAAGAGATAATAACCTGGCGGCAGATTATGGCTCATTTGGCCAACAGGCCTCCTGCCCCAGCCTCCCTGGGCTGTACCTTATTGTTTAATTGTGAAATGCCAGCAGAAAAAGCTCCTGTTGGATTGGTGGATTCCAAGTAAGAGCTGTTAGAACATAAGAATCATTCTCAGGTGATAGAAGAGCCCTAGTTCTCCATTTAATTTCATAGACATAAAGGGAACGTTGACAAGAAAAATCCTGTGAGGGAAATCTTGTGGAAAGCTGGGGAGCAAAAAGAGGCATGGGTAGTTTCAGGCTGAAGGGGGAAGACTCTAACTTTTCAGCACTGCATAATTTATATTCCAATGCCTTCTCCCATTTTTAGTACCTTTAATACTTCTCTAAAGTGATATGTCTATATTTATGACAATCAGAATGTTAAACTTGGAAGTATTAGGAAGGATATCTCCTCAGAATCTAAATCAGTGCCCTTCATACTAGGTCAGGTTGTTATTTTCCATTGCCTCTGATTTCTATATAAAATTCTCAAAGAAATTATATTTTTTTAATCTTCCATGTTAAAAAAAATCTTGTGAAATGCAGTATCTAAATCAAATATAGTAACATAACCTAGGTCACAGCAATTCTTGTAGATGGGTAGCATAATGCAGGAGGAGTGCTGAATTTGAAGTCTGTAAATCTGGATTCAAATCCTAGTTCTGCCAACTATGTGACTGAGTAAATCATTTAATTTTCTGGGCCCCTGAGGAAAAAAACTCATTACTAGATTAGGATGGAGTCTTTCTTGATGGAGAATTAGCTCTATGTAAAAATTTTTATATATAAACATAATATGTAACATATAATACAAATATATAAAATATATAACATATATGTTATGTAATATAATTTATAACTATATAAATATTATATGTATGTATGTATAAATTTTCATTAACTTTAATTTCTTGAGCCTTCCAGCATTCCCCCCCTAGACTGTATAATAAGATTCAGTAACCGCTTTAGGTTTCAGTTTCTTCATCTGAATATAAAGAGGTTAGAGTGGGATCTCCCATGTCCCTATTAACTTTAAATTACAAATAGATACCTTCTAGCTCTAAATCTACCATCTGATGAAATACCTCTCCTTATGTTTCCCACTTTCACTTGTGTGTTATAAATATACATAACCCACAGCAATGAGACATTGAAGACATTGCAAATGAAGGCTGGTGTTGAAATCTCAAATATTCAGTGCTGAATACTTGCTGGATCTCCCCTCTTTATCCTGAAACTAACCTTGCTTACTTAGTTTTCCTTATTCTCCACAGTTTTCCTGCAGTCATTCTATCACTAACTTTCTTCTCAGGAATTAGAGAGACCATATTCTTCCACCTCTTCTTTGTGCAACATTGGGCAAATTCACTTCCCTGCTCTAGATTTCCATATGCTGATCTATAATGGAAGGAGACTAGATAACATGGCCTAGAAGATCCCTTCCATCCCTGAAATCTGGGATCCTTTGATGTGCTAAGGCATGGATGCATTGTGCCCATCAAAGTGAAATCATAGCTCTATAAAAATTTTAAAGCCCCCTCTCTTAATAGTCTCTTCCCTATTCCTATCTCCACCCCATTATACCCAGGAGGTGGCCCATTATCACAGGATCATGAACATCCTATTGTATAGCACCTCAATGTCTGAAAAAAACCACAAAATCATCAAATTAACACTTCCCTCATTCTCTCTACTATTAAGCCATTTCTACAGAGCATTTTTCAGTTCCTTAGAGACCCAAGCCATCTTGGCCTGCCTATAAATTACAAACATCTAGTAATTTAATGAAAATTTATGAACTTGTCTTTTGGCTCTGCAAACCCAAATTCTTTCCCCCTCCCCTGGCTGGGAGATTAGCAGGTTGTGCTGAGCTTCATTAATTCCAGGGATGATGTCAGCAGGACTTGTTGAGATAATTTAAGGACCAAACATTGTAGATAACAAATGGAGAAAATTGCTGTTAGAGCAATGAGGCTGTACCTCATTGCAAATTCTTCTCACCTCACAGCTTAAGAAAGAACACATTGGAGAAAGTACATGCAAAACAAGGACCCTGGACCAATACAGCCTCAGCCCAAGTTAAGACCACAAGAGCTCTGTAAGTCATGCAAAAAACTCTGATGAGTTTTTTAGCATGGTCCACATATGCATGAAGATTGGCATTCCAGTAAAGATTTAGCTGCTTTCCTGGAATTCAGATATAGATTTCAAGTTGTAAATGGGATGATGCAGGTGATTTCCCTTTTAAGATGGGTAAAGTGTTCAGTGTTGAGGAGTCATGGAAAGGAAACATAAGGAAGAACACTAAAGTTGGAGTTAGAATATCAGGTCTTAGATCCAACTTCATATCCTTTATTAGTATCCACTAAGGGCTGATTATTTAATATGTTTGAGTCTCAATTTCTCCATCTATAAAATGGGGATAATGAGACCTATTAGTACTTTTTAGAAGTATTAAGATTATACAATATGACAGTATAACTCAAACACATTGCCAACCTCAAAATGTTTCATAAATGCCATTTGTTATTAATGTTTTATAGTTAAAAAAAACCCAAAAACTTTGGATTTGGAATCAGGAGACTTATATCTGAATTGTAACTCTGTGCCCAGATTAAAATGTAATTGGGAAATATTTGGCAGGGTAAATAAAAATACAATAAAATATAGATAATGTTTATAGGATTTTTGAAAAAGGCAATATGTACAATCAGGGATTCTTATGTATGGTCTAATGGCCCTATTTGTATTTGAGTTTAAACTATGGATTAATCATTTAAACTCTCTGAGTCTCAACTTCATCATCTGTAAAGTCCCTAATTCAAAGAATTGTTGGTGAAGTGCTTTCCAATCTCAAAATGTCATATGTGTGAAATATTATTAATATTTTATAGTGGAGAGAACTCTGAGGTGAGTGCAGAGATTGGGAACTTTCTTCATTTACTAAGTTAATATGTGATGGGGACAAGTCATAACCTATCTAAGTGCCTCAGTTTTCTTGACTATCATATAAGGCTATTACTCTCTTTCCTTCCAGTCTCATAGACCTCTGTAGAGGTTTATGTGGAGAATTGTATACAGCAAATTGCTCCAGCAAACAAGGGGTGTTTGAGGTGGGAGACGCAGAATCCACACAAGAAAATGATCAAAGAGAGAGATTCAGTAGCAATTAATGTCCAAAAGACCTTTAGAATGGACCAGTCAAGATTTTGTAAAAAATTGAGATATTATGGCTACAAAGAAATAATTTATAAGAACTAGTTAAAAAGGAAGGGATGGAAAGGGTATAAAGGATACACATGAAAACATAAATTTCACCTCACATTATACAAATTGGCAGAAATGCCAAAAATTGTGAACTGGAAGAAGACAAATATACTGATATACTATGGTTTTGACAAATACTTTTGTTTCTTCTTTGTAGTAATTTTGCTCATATTTTCATTTTGTTCATTTGACTTTCTACCTTTTTCTTTTGTATTAAGTTCAAGAATGTTTTATTTATGTTAGTTTCCTCTCCCTTCAAAGAAGCAGTTTTTTGTGGTTCTATGTTTATCTGGTTAACCAGTTTATATAGTTCTGGTTTATCAATTCTACCAACCCTTTATTTTATTTTTTCCAATTTCAAGATTTCCTCTTTAGTACTTACTTTGGGTTTGCTTATTTGTTGATTTTCCAATATTTTAAATAACACATTCATTTTATTTACCCTTTCTCTATTTTCTTAATATATGTGCTCACAGAAAAAAATTACCTAAAAGAAATACTTTAGCTGCACCCCAGAGATTATGGTCTTATCTTTATAATTTTTTTCGTATAATTATTAATTATTTTCATAATTGTTTCTTGATACCTTCATTTTTCAAGATATCACTTGATATGCAGTTAGAGAAGCTATACAGTAATAATATTCTGTATGTCATTTTGAAATTATATAAAAAACTGACAAAACTATCTATAACAATCGACCCAGTAATTATATTATGGGGAATATAACATAAGGTGGTCCAAGATAGGAACAACATTGCAATGTGTGCCAAAATTTTAATAGCAACACTTTTTTTTGTGTGTGTTGTGGCAAAGAATTGGAAACAAGTAGGTGTCCATTAATTGGAAAAAAATTAAACCTCTTAGTATATAAATTTAATAGCAAAGTATTAGATAGCAAGAAATGACAAGTAATTAAGGAAAACAGCAAGATTTGTATGAACTGACGTAGAGAATAATAAATAGAAGCAAGAGAACAAAATATACTATTATTATAATAACACAAATGAAATGATCATTATTGTAAAAGGAAATTGAACTCTGAGTAAAGAGAAGACTAGTAAGAATGCTAAAGAAAAAACACATAGTTCTTCCATAGCAGAAAAGTGGAAGACTATCAGGAGAGTATGTTTGTGTACACATTGTTGGCCAAGTGTGCTCTATCAGATGTCTTTGTTTAGTTATTTTTGTTCTTTAGAAGAAGAGTTCAATAATATGAAGGGACTAGTGAGAAATGACCAATATAAAGAGAAAAAAAATTAATAAAATCAATCTAAAAAGGGAAATCAGTCATAGTTCTGGAGAATATCTAATGAAACATATCTCCTTCATGACAGAGAGGTAGACAACTTTTTAGAATACTATATACAATATCAGATACAATTACTGTATTAGATGCTTTTGCTTACATTTTTTCTTTATCACAAGGGAAGCTTCAAATGTTAGAAATGAAATGACTATGATATCAAGACAAAAGATATTGATAAAATATTTTAAAAATAAAAGAAATGGAAGGGGGAAAAGGAAGAACAAGCATGTATGATTTTGATCCCGCTTGGTACCACTGAAATGGGGAAGTTCTATGAGTTTTACAATGATCAGGAAAGGAACTCATGTGAAGGGAAAGCCCACCATGGAAAGGGTAGAAAGGAAACAAGACAAAAGACTTTGAGTCTATTGTATTTATAATGAAGTGAAGTATAATTAACTGAATGCTTGTAAGGATTTTGGCAAATTATTTGGTAACAAAAAATTGTTAAATGCTATATGTACAAAAATGTTTGTGGCAGCCCTTTGGAATGGCAAAAAACTGGAAATTAAATGGATGCCCATCAGTTGGGGAATGGCTGAATAAGTTATGATATATGAATGTAATTGTAATGAATGTTATTGTTTTATAAGAAATGATGAGCAGGGTAAGTTCAGAAAAGCCTGAAAAGACTTACATTAACCAATGCTGAGTGATATAAGAAGAACCAACAGAACATTATACACTGTAACAATGATGAACAACTGTGATGTACCTGGCTCTTCTCAGCAAAGCCATAATTCAAGGCAATTCCAATAGATTTGGGATGGAAAATGTTATCTGCATCCAAAGAGAGAACTATGGATGCTGAATGTGGATCTAAGCATACTATTTTCACCTTTTTGGTTTGTTTGTGTGTTTTTCTTTCTCATGCTTTTTCCCTTTGGTCTGATTTTTCTTGCACAGCATGACAAACATGGAAATAAGTTTGAAAGAGTTGCACATATTTAACATATCAAATTGCTTGCTGTCTTGAGGAAAGAGGAGTTAGGAGAAGAAGCAAGAAAAATTTGGAATACAAAGTTTTGCAGAAATGAATGCTGAAAACTCTATTTGCATGTGTTTGGAAAAATAAAATACTTTTGAAACTTAAAAAAAGGAATCAAACAGAAAAAAAGAAAATTGTTAAATGGTGTATTCTGTTGAGTACCTCTATTAGAACAATCCTGAAAGATATGAACACCTATAATAATAGCTACATGATGATAAGTAGGTGACATAGGGACAGCTAGGTGGTACAGTAGATAGAGTATATGGTTGGCTGTAGGAAGGCTCATCTTCCTGAGTGTAAAATGAACTAGAAGAGGAAATGGTAAAACACTCCAGTATCTCTGCCATGAAAATCCCAAATAGGGTCATGAAGAATTGGATATGACTGGAAAATGATTAAATGACAATAATAAATATGATGACTTAGTTTCATAGTAATCTAGCTATATAAAATCTCATGTTCATATAGCACTTTATAATTTAGCATTAAACAAAAATTTGTTCATTTGAACTTCACAGTAGCCTTAGAGGTAGGTAATATATCTTTTTAATCCCTATTTTACTGATAAGGAAACTAAAGTTCAGGAAGATTGTGAATTATATAAAGTCATATAGCTAATAAATGGCAGACGTGGGATCCAAGCCCAGGTTTTTTTTTAAATTCAAACCCAGAGGTCTTCATTATCATCCCATAGATATGAATAGCACTTTGCAAAATTTTGAAATAAATAAAACATCTTTCATTCATAAAAGATAGTAGGATTAGACTTCTGTCAGAACTTTGGTCCCTCCTTCTATGGGGTCAACTGGGGCTGGTTACAAATATTATTTCTGGCCCTAATCCAGAGCATGAACAATATAGACAACAAGCAGTGAAGTGCCTCTTAATTGTTGCAATTGCTGAAATGGGTTGCCCTTGTTTACTGAGCAATTAGATTTCTAGAGAATAGGGAATGACTTCATTTGCATTTTATCCCCTACTCTTTTTTCTTTTTCACAGAGCCTGCTATGCTGTAGCCTCTTGGTAAATATTAAATCAAACCATTAGTAGATTTGTGGAAAGAGAATCCAAACTGTGAACTGATGGATGATCCTTCCTCTTGGGGATCTGCGTAAATAAAAGTGTGGTGTGCTAATGGTAGAAGAGAAAAGTGTTAGTTTTTTGTTTGTTTGTTTTTTAGTGACATAAGCCTATTTTTTAAAAAAGTGATGGCCGATTGGTTATGTATTAAGTGTAAGGCATAGCTGATGGACAGCCTGATCAATTTGTGTCTTCCATTAGTATATGTTGGGGATTTTTTTTATTGTTTTCTTTTATAAAAACATGTTTTTATTGATGTCTTTTTTATATCATTATAATCCATCATCTCTTCCAGACCTTCCAAGAGCCATACAAATATTTTTAAAACTTTTCCTTCCCTATTAAAAAAAGAAGAGGAAAAAAATCAGTTAAATTGACCAATACATCTACAAACTAGTAGGGATATTTTATTCTATCTCTTTTTTTGAGCCATGTTTATTCTCTGTATTTTTGTGACATTCACCTTATATGTATGTATGTTTTTTCTCGTAATGATTATACATAGTTTTCCTGGCTTTTCTTGCTTCACTCTGCATCAGTTTTTGTACATTTTCCCATGCTTCCCTATATTCATATATTGTTCACAGTATTCTATTGTACACAGTAATATTCCATTATATTTATAAAACATAATTTTTTAGCCATTCTCCAACTGATGAGCATCTACCTTGTTTCTATTTTTTGCTATCACATAAAGTGCTGTTATAAATATTTTATTTTATATGAGGACTTTCTTGTTATCAGTGCATTCCTTGAGGTATAAGCTCAATAATAATAGAACCTAACATGCAATAAGAATACATTAGAACTTTTCCTAATAAACACAAGATGTGTATTTTAAAGACTTGGAATGGGCTAGAATGACAGTCATACAGGATAGCGTTGTCATGATTGGGTTGAAACCTGCATCATTGGAGGGAATACCTTTGTTGATGAAATCACAGATTCATTGAACTAAATACTTATATTCACTTTCCCAGTATTTGGGAAATATTATTTGATAAAGTTCTAGAAATATTAGCAGAAGCAATAAGACAAGGGGGAAAATTCAAGATGTAAAGCTAGGTAAAGAGAAGATAAAACTATCTTTTTTTGTGGATAGTATGATGGTTCACTTAGGAATCAGTTGAGACAATTAATAGCTTCAACAAAGTTGCAGGCTCTGAAATAAACCCTTAGAAATGTATAGAATTTGTATTTAAAATAATGACAAAATTTAAGAGGGAAAAAGGGAAAGGGAAATATCATTTCAGATAAATACAAAATATATCAAATATCTGAGGATCAATCTCCCAAAGCATACAAAATGCTTGTATGGATTTGATTGAGATGTGTTTCTGAATGAAATGAAGAATAACTTAAATAGCTAAAGATAGTTCCAGTGACTGGACTGTGCCTGTATAATAAGTGACAATACTGCCAATGTTAATTTACAATTTTTAATTCTATGCCAATTAAATTATCAAAGAAATACTTTATATAACTTTATCAAGTAATAACATTTATTTATTCATTTGGAAACTATAATATCTAGTGCAGGGTTTCTTAACTCTGTGTGTGTGTGTGTGTGTGTGTGTGTGTGACAGTCTGGTGAAGTCTATGAATTCCTTTCAGAATAATGTAAGAAAGCACATAGAAGGAAATGAATTATATTGAAATAGTAATAATAAACAATAAAATGTTTACAGATCCCAGGTTAATTAGATCCCCAATTTAGAGGAAAACCTCTTGCCCTTTTGACACATTTCCCAGAGAGAATTTGTGGAAGCATTTTGATGAGAGTCTTGAAAAACAGAAAAGCCTTGGAGGAGATCATACCTGCATAATTGGAGGGAGTACCTATATTGATGAGATCATAGATTCCTTGAAAAAAATGTCATTGTGCTTTTGTTTGAATTTTATGCTTCATTACCTAGTATATTCCTAACCCTTTTTGGGCATTCTTAGCCTGCTGACCAAGTAATGGATTCTCAAAATTTACCAAACACAGATATTGACTTAGTGAAGACTCTATCGTTCTTTTTCTTAATTGTGGGATGGGAATAAGTGATGATAAAACTAGGCCCATTATTAATGGATAAATAAATTATGATAGCAAGCTCTCTATCTGGAGGAATTTGGTGGAAAAACAGATGGTTAGAGCTGGGTGACATTTACTTTTCTGTCTGTCAATATTTGGAAGGTTTTATTACTTTGCAGTGCCAGGTTTTAGAATGAATTAAATGGCTAATGGAAATATTAAAATGGAATTAATTTAACTAACTAAATAAAACTAGGAGACTCCCTACTATTCTCTGAGAAGTTATTGAATCTGCTTTTTAACATAAAACCCTAGGGAATAAAATGCTAGGTTATGCACTTTGCTTGAATATTTCTCTACACATACCTATTCTCTTTTAAAGTTGACTTCCAGGGAGAAGGAGAGAAGAATGGGCAGAGAAGGTGAACTATGGAAATTAAAGAAAGTGGGAGGTAGCATCAACTTTATGCACAGGTTGAATAAAAGGTTGTTTAAATAATGAAACTTAAGAATAGAATTGTTCTTCTTCCTAAGAATTCTTCTTCCACCAGATTTCCATGCTATTTGAAAATTCACCATTAGAAGTTAAGAGCTCAATACTGTTTTCACAAAGGACTATTGTTTTTAAAATTAGAGGTTTTCTTTTGTGTATGAAGAAACTCCTGAGGATTCTGTGAGTTGTTTCGACAAATTGGACAGAATTGGAAGGTAGAAATCAACAGACAAACATTGTCAAATTCTTAATTTAGCAAATATACCTGCTTTAGTCTTCAAGTGGGATAGTGCTGATGTTAGCCTGCTGTGTGCCCTCTGTAACAGACTGGGTGGACAATTTGGATAATTCCTCCATTGTATGTGTGTTCTTTAAAAAAAAAACAAGCTGGGCATGATTTCACACTCCCTTCCATTTGGCATTCCACGTGTGAAGCAGTGGACTTGAACCAGGCCATCCAAGGAATTTCAGTTATGTCAAGTTCAGGTTGATCCCCACTGTGAATGCTCTATCATAACCATTCATCTATGCATAGAGAAAAGTTAGTCATTAATAGGGCAGAAAAGTTGTGGCTGTACTTATTGTTTCTTGTATATTATTACTAAGATACTAGACATAGTTTGGCTTTAATAAATCCTGGGTTTTCGTTGAGCAGTAGTTGGGAGAGTCTATAAACAAAATCACTGAATTTAGGATTTGTCTCCTGAGTATATCATACATATAAAATCCCGTCACTGGAACAGCTGGTATTCTGTACCTGCAGCTCTGCTGTAATTGGGAACACCTGTATGACTAGCTGGTAGTGAAAAGTGGCATGTAGAATGGGTGTTTTTGTCAGAAACTTTCTCCTGACATGAAGGGACCCCGTACACTTTGGGGTTCTCTTACTTTTCTTGTTTGTTGCTCCTACACAGATAATTTGGTGTCTGATGTCTCTATCTAAGGATATTTTCCATTTCCCTTTAAAAATGACAGAGAATCATAAGGCAATACATGATCAGTTTTATTTTCAAATTACTGAAAACGACTAGGTCTCATATCAGAGTCATAGAAAACAGAGCACCAATGATCAACCCTTCTGCCAGAGATTGGTACACTGTAGTGATGTGGGTAGGTGCCCCAATAACAAGAGAGCTGAGGTTTCTCCCTCCATCCCTGTATTTTTCTATCACTGTCTGTTTTGCTGATCTCTGTAGTGCTGCCTTTTGCATCTCTCCTCAGCTCCCAGTAGATGCTTATTCAATGCAATTCCCACTCCTCAGTTCTTCCAGAGCTTCACTTCCTAAAGTTCTCCTTGACTCCAATATAGAATATTTAATCTCTTTGAGGTAGGGGGGAGGAGGAAAAGCAACTGATCTATAGAAAAAAGAATAATTTGTAGAGTCTGTCTTGACCAGTGTAGTTATTACTCAGTAATGGCCTCTAATTCAGAGTACCTCCATTTTTATGAAGATTTCTTTTGTAAACCAGTTCCCCTGGCCACATACCTCATGAACAAGAGAGTTCCAGGGGATTGTGAGAAAGATTTTTTTCTTGTATGACGGATAAACAGGATCCTCTCTCCCTAAGTAAGTGTACTTGGTAGCTTGTAACCATTTGCATTCCATCAATATTTCTTACTGGTTTCCAGGGTCTTGAGTGTATGATAGATATGGATGGTGGTGGTGAGGGGAGCTGTTCTCTCCTAGACCCTCCTCCACCCCACATACTTTCTCTTGAGTATTTGGGTATGGTTAAACAAATCACCCTCAGGCTTCTTCCTGAAATATCCCAAAGTCAGAGCAAGAAGAAATTATATATTCCATCTGGTCTCCTTTAGAGAAAAATTCACCAGTCTTGCTACATGAATCAGAATTGATTTTGATACAAGGGGCAGGGGGTGGGCAAAACAGCATCTCTATCTGTCATTAGAATAATATTTAGGAAAACTCTTTGCATTATGTCATCTCTCAGTCAAAAAATCTTCAATGGGTGCAGAATTAGGAGAGATTAAACTAGTCTGAGGCAATGGCAATCAAGGCTTTGCACAATCTGCGCTTTCTTTTTTGGGGTGCATTTCACTTTATTCCCTTATACTAACTCCTTGTTTGAGTAAGGATGCTTTCCTCATTGTCTTCTAAACATATTACGATCACTTTTTGTAGGGCAAGGTTTCTTAAACTGAGGTACTAGACCCTATGGATAAATTTCATGAAAGCTGCCAACTTGAAAAGAAAACAATATATCCTTATTTTTACTCACCTGTAGATGAAATTTAGCATTTCTTTTAATCATGAGTATAGATACGAACCTTTATTCCAAGGAGTCTGGCTTCACCACACTGCCAAAGGGGTAAATGAGACAATTATGAACTTCTGGCAGATAATATTTTACCTTGTTCAGGAATCTCTGCCTTCTCCTTTCTTCACTTCAGATTCTTCTCCTTGAATGTTGGGCACATTTTGGTATCCTTTTCTCCCTTTGTTTTTCCATACCTGAGGGTGTGAGGTGGGATATATTATGTACCAATTTTCTCTCTAGGAGGCAACTGTGCTTTCATTTCATTTCCTTTCTATTTCCCATCCCCAGAAACTAATCATACTGAGGAGATCATTGCTTAGGGAGAGCAAAAGAAGACAATGGTAGTGATGGAAGATCGCTGTCTAACAACGAGGCATTCAAAGTTCCAGCTGCTCTCTACCCTTCGCCCTTCTATATCTAATGAAGTAGGGATCCTTTATCAAGGAACTCCGGAGGGGAAAGAATGGAGAAGGCCCAAATCCAAGGTCATTGCTGCCTCAGATCACAGGAACAAAGAACTTGAAGCGAATTAAAAGCCCCTGGCAGGAGCCTAAGAGATATGACTCCTTAGACAAGAGCAAGCCAGCTGCTGTTATTTTTTGTGTAAGGAGCCTGGCTTAGCTGTTTGATTATCTTCAGGGAATGCTTTTTTCCTTAGCTAGGGATTTATTTACCCTGTGTATTTGATATATTTTCTTGTAGTGGCAGAAAGGGGAGCAGGTACATTCATTATTTAATATTGTAGTGTCGTAAAACAAGTAGAATTGCAGTCAAAGACCTGAATTAGAAACCTAGCTGTGTTGCTTACTTATGTGACCTTGAGCAATTTGCTTAATCTCCTAATTTCTTTGTGGGTAAAATGAGAGTAGTGCTGACAAGGTAATCTCTGAGCTCCTTTCTAATTTCAAATCCGGTGATAATTTTAGTCTCTGTGTAGCACATGTTCCTACTCCTGCTTCCCCTACTCTCACTTTGAGTCCCAGAAATTTTGAGGGCAGCATTCATTCAGACCCATAGTTTACAAATCTTCCCTGATGTGTGAGGCCACAAGACATAGTAGGTTAAAAGTAAAAGACACTTAATCAAATAGCATAGCAAATTTAGTGATAAGAAAAAATCCCACTCCATGCATGAGTGCACTCTTTTAAGATTATAATACCAACAATGGAGGAAGACATACATACAAAGAATAAGCATAGAAAGTAGGTATGGGAAACAAGTATTGCCAGGGGACATGCATGAAGGGAAATCCATATAAGAATGAAGTGTGGCAAAGATGCATTCAGGGAAGGCACACATGTGGCAAGGGCAACTTATTCTTCAGATGTTACAGAGCTCCTGAGTAACTTACTGACATAATTGCATTGCTGTCTATATTTCTTTGCTGGAGTTTGAGTCTCGGATCTTGGCGATCACTGAGCTGCTCGTCTGTAATTTTTTTCCTTCAGTTATTCAACCTCTACAGAGATATCTGTTGCCTTTTGCTACTGTCGGCTGGGTGTACAAAGTCTCTTCTTGGCAATTAATCAATCAAATAACATTTATCAAGTGCTGTGGAGTGTCATGCACTGTGCTAGGTTCTAGGAATTACATGATAAAAATGAAACAGCCCTTGCTCTCAAGGACCTTATGTTATATTGAAAGAAGGCAAGAAATCTTAAATCTTAAATCTCTTTTTAGTAATAGACTAAATAAAGCTATGAACCATCACACTTAAGAAATCAGCCAACAAAATGAAATCTAAATTAATATAGTACTGTAAGGTTTGCAAAATGTTTTATAGGAGTTCTTGTTTAATTTCACAACTACGGCTGAAGTAATTGAAATAGATATTGCTGTCCCCATTTTATAGACGAAGAAATGTAAGTACAAAAAGGTTGTGATTTATGCATGATCATAGAACTGGAATATGTTAGAGCTGCTTCCTGCAACTTTCACTGGATAATACTTATTATTTTTGAGGTGTACAAAGGGGAGGCAACTGGCTCATAGAAAAAGAATGCTTTGGAGTTTCCCTCTTCGTCTCTTAGAACCCAGATTTTAATGACTTCATGTGTAGCATTCTTTCTCATAAACCAGAACCACTTCAAAAGCCAGCAGAAACTCCAAACTAAGATGAAGTTGATTTTTTTGACTTTTGTCTGGATCCATCTTGAAAATCCCTGAGAAACTATTACCTTTGACTTCCTGTCATGATCCTGATCACCAATCTGTGTCCATTCAAATAATTTGGGGACTCTACCCAGAATTTCAAAGGAGACATGTACATAAGTAGAGGTGATAAAGCTCCTGTCACTGCTTCCAGTGGACCTGGAAGCCATAGAGATAAATCTAGGGGCAAGGATTCTAGGGTTTGAGTCTTAGGGTTTGAGTCTTAGACTTTGTCTATAATCATGTCTTTATTCTGCATACCTGTCAGCAAGAAAATTGCTGGTCATTCTGGACAACATCCAAGCATTGGTCTCTCTGTATTTATTTTAAAGTGTTACTTTCTTTAATAGTCATGGTGAAGTTTCAATTGTTCAGTAATGAAGAGAATCAGCTACCCCCAGAGAGAGAACTATGGGAAATGCGTGTGGACTACAACAAAGCATTTCCACTCTTTCTGTTGTTGTTTGCTTGCATTTTTATTTTCCTTCTCAGATTTTTCTTTCTTTCTTCCTAGATCCATTTTTTCTTGTGTAACAAGATGACTGTATAAATATGTATACATGTGTAGGATTTAACATATATTTTAAAATATTTAACATGTATTGGACTACTTGCCATCTAGGGGAGGGGGTGGGGGGAAGGAGGGGAAAAGTTGGAACAGAAGGTTTTTCCAAGGGACAATGTTGAAAAATTACCCATGCATATGTTTTGTGAATAAGAAGCTATAATAAAAAATAAATTAATTCAAAAATAGCTATGGTGATTTTTTTCTATTATGGGAGTTTCGGTTAAGATATTTTTTTTTCTTTCTCTCTATTCCTCTGTCATTAATTCTTTAGCCAATGTTACAAGTAAATAAATTTCAAAGTGGAGAATGATAGCAATCTGATTAACTGATGGAAATTAAGGTGTGAATGATTAATAGGCTTAATTTTCCCTGGAGGGTTATTGTATTATAACAATGGAATATGTCAAGCCAAATGAAAATATGATAGGTGAAATGTGGAAAAGAGATTTCTCATTGGGGAGATCATCCTTAAGCTACTTGTGTATTTCAGAAAAAACTGTGGTGTCCCATAACATCGAAGAGACCATATGCCTTACTTAGGTGTTAGGATTACTAAGTGAGAACTCAGGTTGTCTGGATGGTGACAAGGTGAGAATTCAGGTTTTCTGGACAATTACAAGGTGAGAACTCAGGTTGACTTGATAGAGGGGGCAAGCTCATTGGCTGGGGTGGTTCTTCCCAGAAGCCCTTGCATTATCCCACGCCCATTCTCTGGGAGGATAAAAAGAGACAGCACTGGGCGCAGAGAGCAGATCGGCCTGGAGAAGGATAAGAGCTGGAGGAGATTCAGAGCCAGGATTCAAGAAGAAAGACTCTGCATTGCATCAGGCTTGACGGGGCTCTCTGCAGGAAGGGAAGTCACTTCTAAGGACAAGAGTTAACAGCAACTACCTGGAGACAACGGTTCACTACAGGAAGAAGAATCTGTCTGAGAGATTTGAGTAGACACAGCAGATCTCTTCCCAGAGAGCGATCCAGCAGCTTCTGGAGACGACAGCTCCTTACAATTGGCGCCAAGAATGTTTTCACTTAGGTGCAAGGTTGATCCTGGTTAGTGGTTGGGATTCTTCTCCTTGAAATGTCTGCAATCAAACTGGGGAGATAAAGTATAGATTCTCAACTCTATGATTCTTTGCCCCTGTTGCCATTCTAATGCAGGTCCTCATCACCTTGGTGATAGGTCTGCCTGTCTCAAGTCTCTCCCTGCTCCAATCTATCTTATTAAACCACAAAAATGATTTTCCTAAAATGTAGACACGATCATGTCACATTGCTTCCCCCACTTAAAAAAAACTCCATTGGCTTCCTACTGCTTTGTGGAACATGTACAAAATGCCATTCATAACCTAACCCCTTCCTACCTTTCCAGTATTCTTACCCCTGACATGTATTCTTTGTTCCAATAACGCTGGCCTTCTGGCTGTTCATGAGCAAGAACACCATCTCTCAGACTCTTTGGTTGTCCCCTGTGCTGGAATGCTTTCCTTTCTCTGCTCTAGCTACTGACTTCCCTGGTTTCCTTTAAGTCTTAATTAAAATTTCATTTTTTGTTTTGCATAACTTCACATGTGGTTTCTTAATGGGACCAGGGGTGGGATGAAGGAGAAAATCTGGAACTCAAAAGTTTTAAAAACAAATTATTTTAAATGTAACTGGGGGAAAATATTAAATAAATAAATTCATTAAAATCTCATTTTTTACAGGAAGCCTTCCCCAATTCCTCCTAATTCCAATGCTTTCCCTTTGTTTATAGTTTCCTGTTTATGTGGTATATTGCTTGCCTCATATCTGTTTGTTTGCATCTTGTTTCTTCCATTAGATTGTAAGTTTCTTAAGGCAGAGATTGAATTTTGGTTCTTGATTTTTTGCCATCATGTTCCCTGCATTTAGCATAGTGCCAGGCATATGTAAGTGTTTAACAATCTTTTTTGATTGATTAATCTGATATACATATAAAACATACAACATTATAATAAAATACCAAAATAGATGCATGTAGACAGGTATTTAATAATTTATTCCACAAATATTTGTTAAGTGTTGACCATAATATACTGTGCTAATCACTGGAATAAAAAGACAAAAACTATTTCTCCCTTTAAGGATCTTACAATTCCCTTAAAAGAATAAAAACAGATGAGGATATTTCAAAGATCTCATGATATGGAAAAGGGGATACAGGTAAAGTACTATGGGAATATTTGAGCAGGAATACTTTCTATTGTGTAGGGGAGAGGGATGTTTACTAGCTAACCTGAGTCTTGAAAGGAAGATGAGTATTCTGAAAGGAGAAGGTTAGGAGAGAGTTCATTATAGTTGTGATTGTTAAAGTATGGACCATATGTGGTCCAGGGATCTTAGGGATCCCTGTGACTCTTAAATTCAATATTCAAAACAATTTTCATAATAATATTACTGCATTATTTACTTCTCAAAAATATTCTTCCATGTTCCAATTATATAGCTCCATGAGCCTAGATTTTCTTCATTTATTTCAATGAAAATGGTGTATCACAAAAAATTGAATGAAGAAGCAGATATGAGAAATTTGTAACTTTCTATTAAGCTAGACATTAAAAAGATATTCAGAATATGTAAAGCAGTGCCATTCTTCTTACTTTCTAAAGAAAATAGAATTTTTCATAAAATGTCATTTTTAGCTTGCAATGAATTTATTATTGCTATTTTAAATGAATTAATAAAATTTTTATTAGTTTTAATTTCTCATTCAATAATTATTAATAGACATAGCCCACATAAACAAAAGATTTTAGGGGTCTTCAACATTTTAAAGATTGTAAAGGGATCCTGAGGCCAAAAAGTTTGAAAACTGTTATGTTTTAAGCAAAAGGAAAGGCCGATGAAATAATAATAATACTAATAGCTAATATTTAAGGTGTGCTTTAAAATTGGTAAAGTTTTTAATATATGTTATTTCATCTGATTGCAAAAGGCCAGACATAGGGAATGCTATTGAAGGGATAAATGTTGCATTGAATCTTTCAATTCAATTCAATTCAACATGTTTTTTATTTCTGACTAGGTGTCAGGTACTGTTGCTAGGTGCTGTGGATACAGAAATAAAAAATGAAATAATTTCAGTCTTTAAGTATTATATGGTTTTTTATAGGTGAGAGCCATTTATTTGTGAAAGAGTAGCATGAAAAACCAGGCAGAAGAGTTTTAGCCTTTATCCTGGAGGCAATGGATAGCCGTTGAAAGTTCTGAAGCTTTGGAAAAATTGCCCTGGTAATGCAGGATGAAGGATGGTTTAGAGGAAGAAGGGAGACAGGGTAGGAGGCTCTTTGCAACAATCCAGGGGACCTGGTCTGTCAGCTACTATATTTGAAAGTAAACAATGTACGCACATAAACAGAAGGTGAGACTGATGTAGGAGAGATCCTATGTGTATTGAGTATAGGTTATCTGAAAGCAAGCTTTAACTAGGATGGATGGGACCCTTAACCTCTTCCTCCCAGCACTCCTCTCCCCATCTTCCCTTCCATATACACACCTATACATCATTGTTTTAAGGAATTTGGGCAGGAGCAGAGAAAAAACATTCAAGATTAAACACATCATATTCCCAATTTAAATGTCTTGAAACAAAATCATGTCCTATTTGTAACTGTAAACAAAATCAGATTTTAAAAACAACATGGTCTAGCTTTTAGAGCTGTCAGGGTAGTGAAATCTGAGATGTGCAGCTGAGTTTCTGAGAAGAAGGGAGATGATGGAACACTTTATGGGAGCCGGCCGCTCATTCTCATTTGTTTCTCTGCCTGTTTATGAATAATGGCATGGCTCCAGTCCTTATTAAATCAAGAGAGGAAAATATTTTAAAAACCAGCTAAATAGAATTTAATTTGCCATGTGGTAGGAATTAACAATGAATAATTCCTGCCTGCCTTTAAAGGGTCTGAAGGGCTGACAAGCCCATCTTTCTGCCTTTCAGCTCTAGCTCTGCTGGAGCTCTTGTAATCAAGGGTTGTGGATAGAGTCTGAACTCGGCCAGAATTGGCTCCAGAGCCAGTAATTCAGCACAACACATTTTGGATAAATATTTGACTTCAGTGGTTGGACTGAGGAATACAGTAAAATAAGAAACATTTGAAAGTTTTTTTTTTTTTAACCTCACAACTCTAAATGCCCACAAAGATGATTAAAGGATTGGAAGGCAGGACCTGGGAAAAGAGGATAAGAGGAAGTAGAATTGGTTACATTGGAAAAGTAAAAACTGAGCTGAAAATTTAATAATGACTTCTTCACCAGTCACCAATTCAATTTCAATCCAAACACTAATTAAGCACCTACTATTCCTACTATGTGCAGGAGATTGGGATTAAAAAGGCCTGAGGGAAATAATCCATGTCATTAAAAGATTTGCATTTTACTGATTAAATTTAATCACACATTAGCCCTGTCTTTCACTCAAAATCCAACAAGACTGACATGCTTATTAGTCATACAGGGGACTCTATTTCCCATCTCTGTGCATTTGTTCTGGCTGTCCCCTGTTTCTATAATACACTCCCTCTTCACCTTTACAATTTGAGAATGATTGAGAAGGCATTTACTAAGATTTTATTTTGTGCCAAGTACTGCACTAAACTGTGGAGATAAAAACACAAAAAGAAGACGGTCCCAGCCCTGAAAGAGCTTCTTGCATTCCAAAGCTGGAAGGCAACACATATAGGGAACTTCTGCCTAGAGAAGAGTGTTTCAATGTGGGAAATCGTAAGGTGAATGGCTTTAAATGCAAAAAAGAGTGTGTATTTTATTTTATACAATGGAGAGGAACTGAAGCTTCTCAAGCAGAGAAATAACATAGTCAGACATGTGCTTTAGGAATATTAATTTGGTGGCTATACAGAAGCAGGATTAAAGAGAAGAGAAATGAGTCTGGGACATCAGAAACCTTTTGCAGTAGTATAAATAAGAGGTTGGGAGGTCTGGAGTAGGTTGGTTGTAGTATGATAAAAGAAAAAAATACCATATGAAATGATGGACTTGCAAGAAATAATGAAGAGCAAAATGAGCAGAACCAAGAGAGCATTGTATACAGTAATAGCAATATTGTTTAACAACTTTGAGTGACTAAATCATTTTTATTAGTACAAATACCCAAATTAACTACAAAGACCTATGAAGGAATATGCTATCTGCACCTAGAAAAAGGACTGATTAAAAAGTATGTAGAAGATGATTTTACTCACATAGCACACATACACAGACATATACATGTTTGTGTTTAATGGTGACCATCTCTAGTGTGGGGGAGAGGAAAAAAAAAGGGAAAAAATAAATGTACATAACTTTATTATATAGTAAAAGTGAACAGCAAGTTGTACATAATACACAGTTTCAAGTCCAATAAACTTTTTTATTATGCCATTTTTATGGAACTTTTTGTTTTATTCCATAGATTAAAAATAAATAAAAATTTTAGAAAAACAAAAAAAGAAGAAAATATATATGAAAAATATTAAGAAATATCAAATGATTTGGCAAGTGATAGTATATGGGAATATGGTGAATGAGAGTCAAGGATTATTCTTACTTATCTTTGGAACCTGGAGTTTTAGGAGATAGCCTTAATAGAAAAATGGGAGTCAGGAAGAAGGGAAGTTTAAGCAGAATGACTAGAGTTCTGTTTTAAACAAGTTGAATTTGAGAGATGATAAGAGTACTAAGGACAATGCCCTGGGAAATAATCATATTTAGGAGTAGAATATGCATGCTGCTACTGCAAATGGCCTAACTGATAGAAGAAAAATCAGGAGAAAACAATGACATGAAAATATGGAAAGAGGAAGTACTCAGAAAGAAGGGGTCAGAAATATTAAATACTGAAGGAAGGTAAAGCATGAAGGCTGAGAAAGGACCATTCAATGCAGAATTAAGAAATAGTTGGAGAAAGCTGTTTTAATTGGGTAGGGAGAATAGAAGTCAGATTGCAAGGTATTGACAAGTGATGGGATATGATAAAGTAGAAGGAGAGAAGATAGACATCTTTTCCCCAATAATTTGGCTTGGAAATGATGGAGAGATACAGGACAGTAACATGAAGAAATGGTAGGATCAAATGAAAGTAATTTTTTAAAAATATGCTTTGTTTATTTTAAAATTCATTTTTTAAAATTTTGGATTCCAAATTCTTTCTTTCTTGTCTGCCTCTACCCTTCCAATTGAGAAGGCAAGTACTATGATATCAATTATACATGTGAAATCATGCAAAATATATGTAACGTGCTCTCCTGGCAGTTACAATTACTAGTCTGTCCTAGACCCACCAGAGTACCTTTGACCACTGTCCTTTGCAGTGTGAACTCTACCCGGCTCGCCTCCTCTGAGGCCTTCTAAGGTCTCTGGCCACAATCTCTTGAATCTATAGTTTAATAACCGGTAGCGCACTCAAGAACAACCATGTGTAATCTTAAAAGCCTTTATTATACCTACTCACATAATGCCCTGACTTGTTGGTTCCCAAGTGAACACCTGGTCAGAAGACTCACGTGTTCACTACCAAAACCCTTACCTTTTTTGGCTATCCATCTTGGCTTGGCCATCCAGGCTAGGAAGCCAGGGTGAAGAACGCCAGGTTAAAGAGGGCGGTTGCTGTCTGCAGTGGGGTTACATAGAGCCTGTGAGGTCACACAAACAGCCAATCAGCGAGAGAGTCACCCATTACGAAGCTATCTCAATATGGCCAGGATCCTGCCCAAGGGCAGTCCTAATATCCACAGAAATTACTTCCGGACCACTCAATCTCCCGATTTGCTGTGGCACCCATTTAAAGGCCCCTTACAAATATATTTCCATATTAGTCATGTTATAAATAAAGCAAGAAAAATAAAGCAAGATAAGTATGCTTCAATCTGCACTCAGAATTAATCAGTTTTCTCTATGCATGTGAATAGTGTTTTTCATCATGTCCTTTGGAATTGTCTTGGATTATTGTATTGATTAGTGTGGCTATGTTTTTCACAGTGGATTATCCTTTCAATATTATTGATACTATGTACAATGCTCTCCTGATTCTGATCATTTCATTTTGCATCAGTTCATGTAAGTCTCCTCAGACTTTTCTGAAATCATCCTGAGCATCAACTCTTATAGCACAATAGAATTTCACCATAATCACAACTTGTTCATTCCTCAATTGATGGGCATCCCCTCAATTTTCAGTTTCAAGGGATAGGTTTTTTTTTTTAAATGATGGAAATAATAGGTATGTTTGAAGACAGCATATAAGTCCAGTAACTGGAGAAGGAAAGACTGGACTTAGGGGAAAAAGTATAGTAATGATGGAAGGGGGAAATTCCTGGAAAATATAAAAGGAAATGACATTAAATATATAAGTAAAGAGGCTGGATTTGGCAATGAGAAAGGACTTTACAAGATTGGAGTAAAGGGAAAGGGGATTTGAAATTTTAATTAAAGTTTTCTGTTGTTATGGAGGGGAAAGATGATAGAGTAAGTACTTGGAAAAAGAAGAGAAAGTGTGGAATAACTATTTTGGGAGGATAGAGTCAAAGTTTTGGCAGGCTAACAGTGAGGGTTCAGTTGATATGGAATAATGTAATTTATTGTAGACTCGGTCAGCATTGTTCTGTGACTTTTTCCAATTGTATTCAATACCAGAAGAACAAAAGTTGAAAAGGTAGAGGGTGGGAGAAACACAGGTTTGTGGTTTGGTGGGGCTTAGAAATGATATAACAACGGGTAAGGGATTGAAAAACTGAGAGCAGTATAAGGTTTAATTGATGAACTAATGGGTTGAGATTTTGAGTATCGAAATAAAGGAATCCTCAGTTTAGGGTACTCGGACATAGACTGGGAAGTACATTTAGAGGTACATCTACTCCTATTCATTGTTTCTTTCAAGAGGAGAAGGTAATCTTTCTGAACCATCCTGGGTATGGCATAGACACTGAACCTGATTTTCCTTTTTTTCTTTAAAAATTTATTTTTAATTTATGGAATAAAACAAGCATTTTTACATAACAAAGTACAACAAAAGATTATTATAATGTGCAATTTGCTATTCCTTTGAATGTACAATAAAATGATCATATACATTTTTTCTTTTTTTTTATCTCCTCATTTTGATATGGTTTTCATTAGACACAAATAGGTATGTATATATCTATATATACACATACAACATTTGTTCAATTATTCTATATATACTTTTATTTATTTATCAGTTCTGGTGGATCTTTCTTCATTTATCCTTTATATTTAATCTGATTTTCAAAGTACCTCTTCTCTGAACATTATGGAACCCTTTTGGTAGTGAATTTGATTGGAAGTACCCAGGCTGATAGGCCCTCAAGGCCTGATGCCAGCCTTAGAGCAAAAGTCCCCAGTGTTAGAAAGCCTGAAGCAGTCCTTAAAGAAATCTGGAAATTTGCAGGTTTGTTTTCTAGCTCTCCTCCTGGAATTTCAGCAAAAGCATCTGAGAGATCTTCTTTTCAACTTCCTGTCTGATGTGTGAATTCTTCTTTTGTAGAGTAGCTTTGTCATTTCTACTAGAACACCTCCAGTGAGGGAACCGTTGCCTTCTGGAGCTTTTATTCTGTTTATTCTGTTGTGTGACACCCTGGCCTGTCCCCTTTTACTTACTAAAGGGATCTCTCTCCCTCTCATTCACACTTACTTCTTCCGTGACATAAAATCTACTTTTCCTTTAGGGCCACTTTGCTAAGGTCTCTTATAGCTTTCCAGAAGAGACTTGTAACACACTAAATATAAATGATTGATGGAATATCTCATGGATTACCTGCATTAATCTTTCAATGCTCCTCTTAAATTTTGGTGCCAAAAAGTGGGCACAATTCTCCAGATGTGACCTGATTATTAAAATCATAAAGCTATATAATACCGTATGACCATCACAACACTCTACTTGAACATGTTTCCCCTATTCCCCTACCTTTAACCTCCCTTGCCTGTGTTCTTAGTTGAGTATCCTTTTTACTCCTTCTTTCAAAACTTATTCCTTAGAAAAGAATCTGATATCAGTCATTTACTACTCAGGATGAATGTCAATCCTCAGCTTTCTTTTCTAAGGAATAATTGCTTTCCCCCCTTTTTAATTATAGGGATCATCTACAATTAGGCTGATTTTTACATTACTTAGCCTTGAAAGGTAGGCTGGTGTAGTGAAATCAGAGGACCTGTATTTGGATTTTCACTCTGCAACTTATCACCTTCATTTCTTTGGGAAATTCAAAATGTTAAATCTCTTTGGCCATCATATTTCTTATTTTAAAGTGATCCTTTTTTTACGGTCCTTTGCAATTCTAAATCTCCATTACCATTTAGTGATGAAATGTGCACTTGGTTTCTGTTTGTTTTTGTTGTTAGCTCTATGTACTTTGACTAGCAGAAATCATTAGAAACCTGTCTGTTATTGAAGGAGAAAAGTATCGAGCCCCCAATGTCTTCTGGAAACATAACTTGAGTCACCTGCTTTCTTTCTGCAACAGCTAAGGGGGCCCATCACATTCCTAATGGGGTCCTGACATCCATATGCATCAGGAAATATCTGGAAAGCATCAGGAATACCCAGGGAAAAAAAGTTTGACTTTTGGAGTTAATTTCAGGTCAATGCCTCATATTTCTCTGATGAAGTTAAGCTGCCGTGCAGTTCTACTTCAACCAGTTCAGAATTTAACTCTAAGACTCACAATTCCATATTATGCTGAACTATCATTCTGAATACCATTGAGAGAAATAGAGAATTCTGCAAGAATTCTTGAAGGCTGGGTCACTTTAAAGCATTTGCTGAAATTTCTCCATTTTTACAATTATTTTCTTTTTATAGATTATTTTAATAATTGCTTTCATTTTCTTGTGATATTTGGGATCATGGGATTTAGAATTGAAAGAGACCTTAGAGATAAGACTTTAGAGATAATAATAATAGTTGGTTCTTGGTTGTTGTCCTTTGTTATTGAAAAGGACCAAAATGATATCACTATGTTAGATTTGAGTTAGTGTGTCTGACTGTAACTGAGCTAATTCAATTCTGCCTTGCTCATAGAGCACAGCACCTTCTGTGACGAGGGCCTGACATGCTGGGCAGTCTTGGGCCAGTGTCTCCCATGTTATACAATCAATTCTAAAATTCTTAAGAGAGACCTTGAAAATAACCTTGTATCTCTTTTTCTGACCACCTTTTGGGTGCTTTCCTTGTGTGAATTCTCCATAAAGTAATCTTTTTGGCAAGTGTGCAATTGGAATTTGAACAATGTGACCAGCCCAATAGAGCTGCACTCTCTGCAGATGCTTGACTTTGAGTGTCTGCTATTTTATCCTGCTGGGTGATTTTCAGAATCTTTTTAAGATAATTCAAATGGAAGAGATTCAATTTCTTGGAATGGCTTCACAAGCATAAAACAATGAGATCAGTAAAATGGCTCTGTAGATCTTCGGTTTGGAAGTCAGTCTAATCCTCTCCTCTCCCACACTTTCCTTCAGAACCTCCCAAAGACTGAGCTAGCTCTGGCAATGCATGTATCAATCTCATTATCAGTGGTAATAGTAATGTAATAAGTGGTAATAAGTGCTTTACAAAATATTAACTCATTTGATCCTTATGGCAACCCTAGGAGGTAGATGTTATCATTGTCCCCATTTTTTACAATTGAAGAAACGGAGGCAAGTGACTTACCTAAGGCAACACAACTAGTAAAGTTATTAAATCCCTATTTTGGTGAATAATTGCATGATGTACTGGACAGAGAACTAGCCAGAGTCAGGAAGACCTGAGTTCAGTTTTTGACTCCGATATATATCGATTGTGTGACAAATCACTAAATTTCTGGACAAATCATTAAATTTCTCTGTGTCTCAAATACTTTAAGTGGGGAAAAAGCCTGGCTTCTCTGGGCAGAGAGAGTTTTCTTCCCTTGAGGTCCTTTTACTAATGGAATCACAGATGCAGGTCACTATTCCTTTTTCCTCTTCCTCACCTCCCCCCCCCAATGTGTGGAGACATTGAGCTAGGAGCTGGAATATAAAAACAAAAACTAATCAGTCCCTGTTCTCAAGGCATTTATGTTCTACACTGACTCACAAACTTTGTCTGAGGTTGTGTCCAATTTAAGCACCTAAGGTATATCAGAGCTTGACACTTTCCTTGGGATCTACAATATTATGCAAGAAAATTCAGTAAACCTATTTGTAACAAGGATTTGGAGCTTGCACAGAACACTCATGATTGCAAGTTTTCATGTGAAGACTATTTCCAGGAGAGTTTCTGGGGCAGTTGGGTGATAGAATGTTGAGCCTGAATTCAAATCTAGACTTAGACACTTCCTAGTTGTGTGACCTTCAGGAATACTACTTCAGACTCAGATAATGGTAACTGAGACATTAATTCTTCTGACAGTAATGACACATTTTGGTATGAACTTGATGGGGCCAGTGCTATGTCAGAACTAGGCTAAGTTTGAATGCCTTCTTCTCAGACAGCAAGTTGTACAGACAGAGTGTACTTCCAAGCTATTATGGGAAAATGTACTTCTATTATTGCTATATCTTAGAAGTAAATAGAAAAAGAAGTAAAAAAATACTAAAGTAAATATTTAGTAAAAATCTAAAAATAGAAGGTAATTGATACTAACTGGTGAAATGGAACTAGAGTACTAGTTACTGGCACTAAAACATAGAAGGAACACAGCTATTGGGGATTGGAGTTGAAGATTAGAGGAGAGTACTGATACTTCTACAAACCTGAAGAGGCAGGTTTGTAGCTTGTCTGGCTCAGGGAACATGAGCCAGAACATACTTGCTGCAAATCAATCCACAGTTTTGTATTTAAAGAGTCCATCATAGGCACCTTGATCTCTTAATTTCTCCTACCCCATTGTTCCAAGAAAGGATTTGTAACTCACACATCAACTGAAAATAATTTAAGGAATGACTCTACCAAGGCTATTTAAATTTTACCAGGGTTCAAAGTGTTAAGTAAAAGGATAAAATTTTAATTGTAAAATTTCAACTGTTAGTAGAGAGGCAAGAATTTGGGAGAGAGACATCAGAATTTGTATCTTATAAGCAGGTAACTGCTCATGTAAGCTTTCCCTCATCCTTTCTGTAATCTTCCCAAGGTACTTCAAGCATAGAAATCTCCTCTGTGAACTAGACTGGAAAGTATGATTAGAGAAAATGATTTTAAAAATCCTTGATTTCTTTTTAAATCAGGAATTCTTCCTTATGCTACTATTTCAGAATTTTGTAATGGTCAGTGAACTGTATGAAGTGTAGCTGCAAAATAATGGACCCAATATTCTAAAAAGCTTGTTAGAATGTAGATCTTGTCAGATTCTATGAATGCTATCTCATAATGTCTCCTGCCTTGACACTGACATGCCCAAGAGAAAAAAGGAAAGGATTTGTTCAAAAGTAGAGAGTATAAGATAGGGTTTTAGAATATGGGTTAAAATCCTGGGACTCTTACTGTCACTGTGACCATGGGCATGTCTCTTACTTATTTTCAAAAGAGTGGCATTAGAGAGTGGCCTCCAAACTGTGTCCTGAGAGTAAAATCTGACTGTTTTTCTATGACTAGTGAGCTAAGAATGTGTTTTTTAAAAAACATTTTTAAATGCAATAAAACTTTTCTTGTTTAATTGCATTTTGAAAACTTTATTTTAAAATTTAAAAACCATTTCTAGCTCATTGGTATACAAAAACATGGGATGAGGCAGCCATGGCCTGCAGAATGCAGTTTGTCCTCTGGTCTCTAATGTTCTTTTTGGTTCTAAATAACTGATCCCATACAGCTGTTACGGACTCTATTATAGAGTCATCCTTGGCTGTTTCTTTGATGTACTGTGGACCTTCTGTTTTAAGCAAGTTACAGCATAACTCAATGCGCAAGGCCTCCCCTAAGGATGAAAATAATTCAAAGAAATATCAATATAAGAAGCCTCATTAGTAACTAGATTTTAAAAGTTTAAGCACTGTTTCACAAGACTTCATCTTGTCACTTGTTTGCTCTTTGCCATTACTGAACACAGCTCTGTGGTCACAGAGAAAAGAGTAGTTTAAGGAATACTAACCAAGAGATCTAGGTTATCTCTACTTTTATAAGCTATTTACAGGGAAGCCACATAGTAGGAAAGGGACTGAAGTCTTTGTTAAGACTAATGGTAATAGTTGCTCCTTCCTACTTTTGTAGATGAGCTTTTCTACCATTTGTGGTAATGGTATCTGCCCTTTCTGGAGTCAGCTAGGTAGTGTAATGGTTAGAGAGCCAGGCCTATAGTCAGGAAGACTCATTTTCCTAGGTTCAAATATACTTCAGACATTTACACGCTGTGTCTCTGAATAAAGCCACTTAACCCTGTTTTCCTCAGTTTTCTCCCCTGTAAAATGAGCTAGAAAAGGAAATGGCAAACTTCTCTAGTACCTTTGCCAAGAAAATTCCAAATGAGGTCATAAAGAATCAGACATGACTGAAATGATGAAACAACCATAACTTGTACCTTCTGAGATTTCCACTTCTCTCTTTCCCTCAAGTGGAGAGTCGATGTGTATGATCTGGCTTTTCCATATGTTTTCAAGGGCATGTACTGTGGTTGCCTTGGATTTACATAGTTGTTGGTTGGCCATCCTTTTCAGTTTATATCACAATAGGTCCATGACAAATATCTCAATACACTCTTACATTCTTTCTCTTCTTTTTAAAGGCTGATTCATGCTCAAAGTTCTGCTTATGTTGAGTCTGGGACAAACTACAAATTGCTACCTTCCATTCTCCTTGACATCTCTCAATCCTAGGCCAAATGTCGAATAAAAAACCAGCCTGCTGGGATCTTGTCCTTAAATTTTTATGCAAAAGCTCCTTGGGTGACTCAAGACTCTAATTTTTATAGTGGGGTTGTGAGAGAGTGTAAGATTACCTTTGTGGAACAACTAAGGGAAGTACACTAATCTGAGCTATAAATAAGGTAACCAATCAATTAATAAAATTTATTACACATTTTATTATGTGTTAAGCACTGAGGATACAAAAAGAGTAAAAGGCAGTTACTGCTCTCAGGGAGTTTACAATCTAATGGAAGAGACAACATATAAACACACATATAAAAAGAAAGGTATATACAGGATATATATGGGGAAAACTAGAACTAAGAAGGCTTCAGGAAGGATTCTTGTAAAAGATAGGATTTTATTTGAGATTAGAGGAAGTGAGGGAGATCAGTGGTTGGTGTGGAGGAAGGAGAACTTTGCAGGCATGGAGGACAGCAGAGAGAATGCCCACAGACAGGGAACCTGTCTGAAAAGGTAAGAGGGGGCCAGGTTATAAAAAGCTTTGAATACCAAAAAGAGCATTTTGTATTTGCTCCTGAAGGCAATAGCAACCACTGGAGTTTATTGAGTAGGAGATTGGCATGATTAGACCTGAAATCACTTTAGTAGTTGGGTAGAAGATGGATTAGAATGGGGAGAAACTGAGGCAGGCAGACCTACAAGCAGGCTATTGAAATAATCAAAGCATGAGGTGAAGAAATTTTCCATTAGAGTAATGATAGCATCATAAGAGAGAAGGGGGGCATATTTAGGAAATGTTGCAAAGGTAAAATTGGTAGCAGTTTGGATATTGCCTAGGGTGGTGAGAAATAGTGAAGAATCCAGGATGAGACAGGAATTTTGCGGCCTGAGCTCAGGCAGCCTGACCCCAACCCCTTTTAGAGACCATGTTGGCAGCTCTGCAAACTATTTAATTTGAATGATTTACTCCTATTAGTTAAGAGGAATGGTTTTTCTCCCACATAAGTCTCTCTTTGACAGATCTCTTTTTGGTCCTGATAACTTATTCTGGGATACTCTTTCTCAGAAAGGCATGCCCCAATTTACTGCTAAGCTGGGAACAGGATGATTTCTCACAGTTCTCAAATGATTATAGTTTCTGTCAACTTAGTCTACTTTATTCCCAGGAAAAGTTTCCATTGTGTTACCAGCAGCTTCATGCCTTCAAGACTTTTTTTCCTGACTATGGTAGGCCTTCTTCCCCAGATGGTGGCTATGTTACTGTGCTCTCTACATCAGAAGCACTTGTGCAAGAAAAATAATTAAAGCCATACTATGGGAAACAGTTTTCTGGCTAGTTTCACATTGACAGATCCTAAAGCTCCCTTGTCTTCCTGATTGTATCCTTCTATAGTTCCTATCTCAGACCTACTGGTAGTGCTAGGTTAGTTTATTAGAAGTATAATACAATCCATGCTTCCAGCTAATGTCCTGAGATCTACAATCAAACCAAATATCTCATTTTTTTGGAATGGACAGCTTATGTCTCTCCTTAACATTGCTATTGATTGACCTAGACCAAAAGACTCTTTTCTGGCTTTCTGTTATCTCCTTCTATTAGGATGGGAATTTCTGAAGGGCAGGGGCAACTTCCATTTTTTATGTGTATCCCAAATTCTTAGCATGTTATATAGTATGTGAACATATACTTTTGTTCATTATTTCAAACCAGAAGTACAGGCCCATGGAACTGTCATTTTTTTTTCCTCAGGAATTTCAGTCTCTTTTGACCCTTATCTGCATGAGCTTGATGGGGTCTTCTAACATCCCAGGATCACTATAATGCTTTCCTGCTCTTGGGACTGTCCCTTCTTGTCCTCTAGATGATCCTTCAATTCTATTGTTATATCAATTAAGGCCAATAAATCTTTAGACTCAGGATTCCCTGTTAAGTGGTCCTTTAAGTTCTTATTTAAGTCCTTTTACATAACATGTCTCCTCCCTTCAGATAGCTCTCAGTTAGTGGAATTCCTTTATAGACATACACATTCATTTTTCTTTTTGGAAGGCAAAGATGACATTAGCAGTATTCCACATCTAATGAGGATACCCTAAACTTGCCAGAAACCTGATTTTATACTGCATACCTCTATGAAGGATATGCTTTCTTCAGAGGAATTATCTAATATAGAATACATCCTCACTTGCCCACAGTTAAGATACCTCCTTGTCAGATTTGTTGAAAAGCTTTGTGGTTGGAACCAAAAGACCAGCTTCTGTTGGCTTAGTAAAGCAAGTGGATGTTTCCTTTGTATTTGGAACATGTGATTCTGAAGTATGGGTTGGGTAGCAGGAGAATTGCTAGGGAAGATAATGCTGGTACTACTCATCATGCTGATATGTTGAAATAATCTTTGCACATCACAAGCTGAGTAACCATCATAGCTGTTTACCAAAGCCATGGATAATGTCGGTCTGACTTTTTGGAGTTATAGATTTGTGGGTTGTGAAGTCTAGGCTGCTAGCTTTTATTAATCAGAATTCTGTAGTGTCCAACAAGATGTGTCCAAAATTATAGGGACAAGATTCAAAAGATGTTATCAAGTATACGGCTGTTATTGACTTTGAGACATAGATTCATTATTGCCCAAACTTCGGGTATATTCCATGCCTGAGACACGAAACAGCTCACAACACAGCCATTGTATGATCTTTCCCCAAACTCAAATGTAGCACAGGGAAATGCAAATTCAAACAAATAAGTAAAAGCACCCAGGTAACCAAACTTCCAGAGTAGTATTATTTTGTGATAATAAAGGCTCACATTGTTCTCTTACTAAGTGCCAATCAAAATCACCCAATTCTTCAATCATACTATAATGACCAGCTCAAAGATCATTGATTATATGAACTACCTATAGCATCCCAAAGAGATCAATGGAAGCCTTTATTAAAGTTATTGGCAACATTTGGTGCCTTCCTGTTCTCAGCCTCAAGTTTCTGTCTATTTGTGATAACATACAGTCAAATGAATTCTGACTTCTTTAAAGCAATTACTTTGAACATGCTTATTCAAAGGATGCTGTCACTGCTTAAAATATTGTTCTTCATCCATTTTGAGAATGACCATTCCTATTCATCTACATCTACAGTCTTAACAATTTACCATTCTTTGAAGGTGGATTTGCTTTTTGAAAATAAAATTATGTGAAGTATGCAAAATAAATTTTACTTTGAAAATTAAAGGGGCATTTGGAATCGTCTTGTGGCTAAATTGAATATTCAAGTTGGATAATACTGATTTTTTTTGGGGAAAAAAGAGGCTAATTTTCTCACGTGCTTCAAAAATTGCTTCTGAAAACAATTACAAGAAAGGAGTTACCTTTTTATGCAATTGTAACATCCATGGAATAAGTTTGTAGCTCCTCAAGGTTATTACTCTGGAGGAGAGTTCTCCTAAGGAGGTATAAATCCTGGTGGTGAGTATTAACCAAACCATTGGAATTCTCTAAGTTCTTTTATCTTTAGAATATAACGTCCATCAGTTATTATCAATTTGGAGCATTGTGTCGGTGTTAGTTAGCAGCTCTGTTCCCAACCTAACAGTTTATTTAACAGATGGCTGCTGTCTTTAGCAGGGGCCCTTAGCACAACAAAATTGTGTTTGTTGAGACTGCCAAAGTGATAAATCCTCCTTGTGTTTACTCTTTAGTCCCCAAGGTTAATTGTTGTTCTTGGAACCAACAAAGGGGCTCCTTGGTGTACTAACAGTGTCTAATGAGTTGAGTTATGTAAACAAACCATTAGATTGACAACAAATATGTCCTTACAGGCCTACTCTACTGGTTTCCAGGATTGTTGATGAATATTTGCCATATAGCATGGACAGTCTGGCCTTAGGGAGACATACTTCAGTCCTAGATAGCTTCTGCCTTAACTGCTAAGGCAAATACCAAAAAGTCTGTACCTAGGAACTAGTTTGAAAAAAAATCCCCTTTATGCAGAGCTTTTGGGGACTAGTCTGGGAAATGTGTACTCCAGGAGAGGTGCTACATTTTCTTGAGGCTTCTGAAATACTACAGCATCCATGATTTGTGGATTTCCATAAGTTGGGGAGTTCTTTTCTGTGCTCTAAATGTCCTTTCTGGGTAATTAAATCTTGCTATATCTGAAAATGGGAAGTCTTACTAATTCATATATTGTGATTAAAAAAATCCCAGGGGCAGCTAGGTGGTGGCGCAGTGGATAGAGCACCAGCCCTGAATTCAGGAGGACCCGAGTTCAAATCTGGTCTCAGACACTTAACACTTCCTAGCTGTGTGACTCTGGGCAAGTCACTTAACTCCAGCCTCAGGAGGGAAAAAAAAATCCCTTGAGGTCACAAAGATTGAGCTCACAAGGCACTGGAAGACCTAATCTTCCTCAATGATTTTATCAAGAGGGAACCAAGGCAAATATAGAAGAAAAGAAAAGAAAGAATTTTAACATGGAAGAAATAAAACCCCCAAAAGCTTTTATTAAACACTTTATTAAAAATTTGTACACTATGTGTGAGACTATGTGTAGGGATACATAGACCTAAGACAGTTTTATTCTGTGAAATCAGCACAGGGGACAAGCACAATTCCAGAAATTCTGAATGTAGATGGTAAGAAAGTTAGTGAAGTATGTTGTGAAGTGGTTATCATGATCAAGGGTGAATTGTTCATCTTTCATCCTAGAAGGTATTAGGAGAGGTGGCCCCTGTAGTGGTCAGAACAATATAGTGTCAGGAAGACTTGTGTTCAAATCTGAGCCTTAATTTCTTTATTTTACCAATGAGGTTAACAATACCTTCAGTATTTATCTCAGAGGGCTCAAATGAGGTTCTAGGTGAAAGGTTCTTTGCATGTTGAAAATATTATGTGTAGCAGGTATTCTTTTTGTTTGAGACATTATTGGAATGTTCTGGACCTGAAAGCATACTCCTTGAAGTTAGAGTCACTTAGCATGACACAGTAGAATCAGTACTATTAAAGGTCTTGTGCTCATATTCTATATCTCTTTACTTGTGTGAATTTAGACAAATTATTTAACTTCTTTTGGCTCAGTTACCTCTCCAGTAAAATGAAGGGATTAGAGTAGGTGATCTCTGATGTCTCTTCCGCTCTGATGTTGACCCTCTGATTGTATAATCAATCAATCAATATTTATTAAATATCTGTCATGTGTTAGGCCTCTAGGATATAAAGACAAAGATGAAATAATCCATACTCTCAAGGAACTTGCATTCTACGAATGCATCGTTACCAGAAAGTTTTGTTAAAAACACACTTGTGTCATGTAGGAGAGACAATGAAATATGGTGGTCTGAATGAGAGAAACTAAGGACATGCAAATGAGACTACCACTAACAGAAAATGTCATGTTCTTTTCCCTTGTTTCTAGGGAATTCCCTGAAATTTTGATGGTAGAAGACAGACTCACCTCAGATATAATTCAACAGAGTGAAAGATTGAATCAGGAAGAGAATGGAATGCATGAGACTTTGACTTTAACTTATTTTGTCCTTCCCAAGAAGAGAAGGATTCTAGAATTAGAGATTTAGATGGCATCTAGTCCAGCATCCCCATTTAAAATTTAGGAAACTAAAGCCTAGAGAGATTAAATGAATTATCCATAGTTGTATAGGCAGTATCAGAGACAGGATTTAACCAAGATCCTTTGACTTGAGTTAGTTATAAAACATCTTGGACTCACTGCTTCCCTCTCATCCCTTCCCTTCTCCTCTCTCCTCTCCTCTAGTCTCTTCTTTTCTCTCTTTTCCTTTCTTATCCTGTCCTCTTCTCTTCTCTCCTTTCCTTTCCAGTCCTTTCTGGTCTTGTCCTTCCCTCTTATTTACTCCTCATTCCCTTCCCACTTTTCTTTCTTTCTTTTTTTAAACAGAAAAGGAAATTGTAGCTTAGGGCAGGGAGGTCAAATGATTGAGCAAGGTCACACAGACAGTTATAACATTTTCATTCTCAAGATCATGCAAATAATAGAATCATGTTTTGGATCTTACTTGTTTGATTCCAGATTAAGGACCCTTTCCAATATACTGTGCTGCCTTTCTCTGTAGTAACTCTTATAAGGTTGTTTTTTTTTTTTATCTGTTTTAATTCCATGAAGATGAAATTGCTTTAACTCTGATATGGATTTTTCTTTCACATCTGTCCTTTTCTTGATTGGCTGTTTGTCTGCCTTATAAGAAGAGATCAAGCAAACCTTGAGCACTCATCATTAATAAATGAAGAGAAGATGTTGCCTTGTTGTGAGTTTCTTTTTTAGCATATAAGATAAAATTCAGTGAATCTGAGCAGACTGCTAACATATCCCTTGATCAAGTGCTGTCAGGATTAGTTGCAAAAAGTGATTTCTATGAATTTCAGATAAGGAACCATTTTAAACTACTGTAGATAGTCTAACCTCTGTCAGATGATTGGACCATCATTTTTTCCTAAACTCTGTCCCCACAGGGAACTCCCTGGCAAAGGGATAACCAAGTCTTCTTATCTTCAAGTTCAAGACTCTATTCATTCCACCACAATGCTTCATTACTTATGGGAAGATCTATCTATCTATTTATATATCTATCTCTGTCTATCTATTTGTCTGGCTACACACATATTTGTATGTATATATGTATACATATACACATATATGTTTGCCCACAGACATAAATATGTATTTAAGTATACCCACAGATACAGATATATAAATGTTTATATATCTGTATCTGTGGGTATACTTATATTTATATGAATGAGACAGTGTCTACTTTCAAGCAGCTTCCTTTCTAAGTAAAAATAAAGGACACAGACAAATGAACAGTTTAAAAAAGCACAGAGTCTATGACAGATAGTGAATGAATGGCAGCAACATTAAGTGGCATAAAGAGCTAGATCAGGGGGATATCAGTAGGAATTCATGGAGAAATAGGACTTTATCTGAACCTGGAGAAATTGTGTGGTGAATTCCACTCAATGTTAATAATGGTAGATTTAATGGGAAACTAAGCATTATAGATTGCTGTGGAAATATTTTTCACCTTCTGCATGTAAATATTACCTTTGCTGTGGATTACAAAGTAAGTGAATCTCTTATGTGAATAAAGGATGAGTCCTGACCTGAATGGAAATTTCATGGGAAATGTTGGATATTTATTTTATGACTTTAATAAACATTAACCCCAGAGAGGAATGTCCTTTAGTTCTCTGGACTAGTACCCAATAGTGGACTAAAGGGAAGTTGCAAAAGTCAATATTATCTTAACAAACAAATTCTCTGAAGTAAACAAAGCTCTGTGGGTGTTTTTGCAGATTATGGGCCTTGTGTTCATTGTGATGGGATGAGGGGTGATGGTCTATTGAATAACAGGATCATAGAGAACATCAGAGTCTGAACGGTCTCTAGAGATCTAACCCAGGTTCAGTTTTATGAATGAAGAAACAGACTTAGAGAAATGAAGGAAATTGCCACAGAGTGGAAGAATCTAGATTAGAAACCAGATCTCTTGACTTCCAGTCCAGAAGGGAAAATTCCAATTTATTTTCCCGGCATTCAGTTCCACATGACCCTCTCTCCCCCCCCTACAGGTCCACTAGAGGAGATTGTACTGAATCTGAGAACAGTTTCATCATGGACAGAAGGGGCGGCCAGGCCTTTTCCTCTTTCCCACTAGCCTAGCCTTACTCTGTTAACCTCTTCTAGGGCATGACTTATTTTCTCCTCCTCACTAGTGCACAGCTCAGAAGAGGAATTAAAGGCATGAGGCATGAGCATAGCAGACTTCTTGGGGGATGTCATCATTTGGGTCAAAACCCCGGATGCTCCCCCTTATTTATGGCTCTGCAAATTATTCTTCCATGCTTACTCTGTTGTGCTGTCCTTTGATTAGGGGACCACACAGTATTCTATTCCAATTCCAGTGATAGTATGTTGAATACACTGGAAGCTTCTAGCAGAATATAAGTTCCTTTCTGCCCTTTGAGGGCAGAAACTGTTTTGTTTTTGTCTTTATATACCTCGTTTCTAGTATAGGGCTTAGTACACAGCAGGCACCCAATGAATGCTTATTCAGTAGGACTCAATTGTTAGGATGAAGGCAGAACTCGAGAGTTTTGGCTGTTGCAGTAGTCTAGGTGACTGAATAGATGCAGGGCTAATCTGTGTCTCAGGATGGGGGAAGGAAGGAACTTGAGGATGAGAAAAGAAATCTATATACCAAGTTCAGCATTAGAGAGAATAAACTTTCCCAATAACATCACATTCTGTAGTAAAAGAGAGAAATAGCTGTGGGATTGAATATTTAAATCTGGGCCTTCTTTTGAGCCTAATCTCTTCTTCCTTCTCCTTTCCCCCTTTTCTTCTCCTTCCCCTTGTATCTTGTTCTTTTCTTCCTCTCCTCCACATTATGAAGCCCCTTCTGATAGTTAGCTGCATTGGCAGGGGCTGCAGTCCAATCAATGAGACTGATAGGCTATCCCTTCCAGGGAGTTTGGCACCAGCTGGGAGCTGTGGCTCATGACAGCCCCCTTAGTAATGCACTTGTCATTAACTTGGGAGTTCTGTAGCTGGGCCAGACTCCTCACTGTTCGTTCTCTCCAGGTAGTGGGAAAAGAAACCAAAGGAAATATGGGAGTTTGCTTTTCCTATGCTATTTTTCCTATGCTAGTCCATGTTGTTGACGTGGAGATCTTGCTACCATGCACTTAGATCTACTCATCTAATGACATCAGCATATATTCCTAGAGAGTTTTGTCCTTTTATGTGATTTAAGAGCTTTTACAGTTATTTTCTCATTTTCTTGCCATGCCATCTATGAAAGTCAGGTAGGATGTCCTTGAGCAAAATTGGCCAGTGTTGGTTTTGGGACACCTCTACCTGGTCATTCTGCAGCCTCCTCTTATTTCTCCATCAGTTAATTATATAAATTATCATCATTTTACAAATGAGAAAACTAAGGTTTGAAGGAGGCAAAATTATTCCCTCCTTCAAACATTAGTTTTCTCATTTGTAAAATGATGATGCTATTGACACTGCTTATTTCACATGGCTATTGAAGAAATCATCTTTCAAATAGAAATGTAAACTATTATTATTAGGAGGAAAATGGTAGTCTTAACTCCAGCTTTCAAGATACATCCTTGGAGTTGCCTAGTATCAACCAGCAAAGGATCATACATCCATGTTACTGCCAGTAAGGGGAAGTTATTTCTTTTACGGAGGAAAGAACCAGATACTGGAACCAGGAGCAAGATAACAAAGCAGCTGTCTGAATGTGGGACTAGAGGTCAACCACAGAGTCAGGAGAAGAAGGGTCATTATGTCAACAGAGATAACAGAAGTAAGGGAGAAGCTGAGATGAAAATGGATCATTGTCACTATGGCAATGTGTGCAGTTTATTTAATAGCAAAAGACAAACATCTCTCCTGTTAGCACACGAGCATGAATTAATTTAACATAGTTAACTGAAACCTTAAATTTTGAAATGATGAGACACAAAAGAAGGGAGCCTCAATTTAGATGGAAACAGGCAGAAGGCATCAAGCCAGGAAGTGTGTGTGTGTGTGTGTGTGTGTGTGTGTGTGTGTGTGTGTTTGTACAATACTAAAGATAAACTTTGTCCATCTTTGAGACAGGCCAAAGTACAGTCCTCCTACTTCTGTGTTCTTTCTGGTGATAAGGACTCCATAAACCAAACCTGAGAGAGCTTTCCCTTATTTTCTTTTGGGCTTTAGAGGAGATAATTGGGATCATAGGACCTGAAACTTAAAACTGAAAGTGACCTGAGAGATCATTTAATTCTTTATATTATTGGAAAAATGAGGAAACTGAGACCCAGAGAAATCAAATTTACCCAAGCTATTAAACACAGGATGCTTTCCCATTGTACCATGAAATGCATGAAAATTATTGAGGAAATTACTGTTGTAATTTTGACTCAACATAAAGAAACTTTCTAATAATTAGAACTGTAAAAAAAAGGGGGGAGTTTGATGCCTTGGAAGATGGTGAATTCTTTGACACTGGAAACATTTAAGTAGAGGCTAGATTGAGGGTTATCCTTTTATGTCATAAATCCCTTGGGAATTCTGATGAAATTGATGAACTTTTTCTTAGAATAATGTTTCAAATGATTTAAATGTTTTTAAAACAAGATACTCAAGATTATAAAAACCAATTATATTGAATTAGAGTTATCAAAACATTTTTTAAAAAATTCAAGGACCCCAGGGCTAAGTGATTTCTTATTGGGGGCACTTTAGATAATATCTGTGATTTTATAAGAGATTTGTATTAGATAATTTATACTAGATAACTTCTTCTAGCATTAACTATGATGCTACTGATATATTAACATTTATATTAGCATTTTACAGTTATAACAGTACTTTTCATGTAATTTCTCATTTGATCTTCATGTCCCTCTATGAAGATACACTGATGGGACCTTATTAAATGACCAGATTTGGATTTTTAGGGAGAGGAATCAAGGATGACAATGAGATTGTGAAAGAGGGTAAATGTAAGGATGGTGGTGCCCTTGACAATAACAAGAAAGTTTGGAAGAAAAGTGGATTTAGGGTGGTAAGAAAATGAGTTCTGTTTCAGATGTACTAAGTTTGAAATGTTCAATAGGCATTTGGTAATGTGAAAAAGGAACTCAAGAGAAAAACTAGGTATAAATACTAGATCTGGGCTTCATCTACTTGGAGATGATAATTAAAGTCATTTACTGAAATAGCATCAATAGAAAAGAGAAGAAGTCCCAGTCCAGAGCCTTGGAAAATATATACCTTGAATTAGTGATATAGCATGAACCCCAATAAAGACCCCTCCCCAAGAAAATCTGTTTCCTTACATAGTTCCTTATGGTATTATCATATCCTTTTTACATTTGAGGAAGCTGAGGTATAATAAAGGAATTTGCTCAAATTCATATCATTAGTAAGTAATTGAGGTTTGAACCCAGACATTTTTTAATTTACATCTATTTTATTTACTTTTATTTACAATTTGAAAGAATGATACATTTCCTTTACTTCAAGATATATCTCTTCCCTTTTCTCTTCCAGAGAGTTATCCTTTCAAGCAAAAACCAAATAAAAAAAGGAAAAAAAAAAAAAAAAAAAAAGCAAAACGAATTGATGTATTAACCTAGTCCAGTAATACAAATAATGTTTTGTGGCTGCAGTCAGTCCTGTCTCAGCAAGAAGAGAAGGAGGTGCATTTTCTCTCTCTCTTTTTTTTTTTCCTTTGGGGCTAAGTTTGATCACAATAATCATGTAGCATTCAGGTCTCTCCCCCTTACCATTTACAAAGTTGTAATCAATGTGAAAACTGTTCTCCTAGTTCTGCTTATTTCACTTTGTATCAGTTCATTGTAGTGAGACTATTTTTCTCCATGATCCTTTGATAATTCTTAAAAGGGCTGACTCTCTTAAACTTTATCTCAATATCTTTTATCTCTTAAACTCTTATCTCTTAACTTTATCTCTTAAGCTTTATCTTACTACCTGGGACCCAATTTGTAATTTTCACCTCTAATTCTATTTTAATTTACTATAGAAACTTATTAGTTGGTTTGCTAAAACCCCTCATGTCTTGGCCCCAACTGTGTACTCTGATAGGCTACCTACAATTCTTGGAATAAAACCCACCGAGCTCTGAAGCTATGACATTAGGTGGGCCTTTAGTACACTCCCTTTGGAGATAAGGTCTGTTATCATTCAGGTGTTTAAACAGAAATGCTCTATTCTAGCCTTGACTTCTAGGAGAAATATGCCTTTCCTCACCTTGAGATAAGGAGGAATGCTCCACTCCCATCCATATAGTTAATGTCCTTCCACTCAAACCCTATATAATCCCCATTAAAACTATCAGTAAAACTATCACTGACAGTCCCTAGACTGCTTGATCATTTCCCATTCTCAGCCATTACCCAGAAACTATTTCCTGTCCTTCAGGCAGCACCTAAAGCCTTGTATGGAACTCCCCTAGTCTCTGTTGTTCTTCCTTTGGCCTGCACTATATGTCTCTGGAACTTCTACTTTCTTGCCCATCAACCGCCAGTCCTGAGAAGTGTCAATGATCTACTAATAAAGCCTCCTGCAATGACTCTTTCTCCCCCCCCCCCCCCCCCCCTCTGAGGCTGGGGTTAAGTGACTGGCCCAGGGTCACACAGCTAGGAAGTGTTAAGTGTCTGAGACCAGATTTGAACTCTGGTACTTCTGAATTCAAGGTTGGTGCTCTATCCACTGCGCCACCTAGCTGCTCCCCCCTGCAATGACTCTTAGAGTCTTCCCTTCTTGGCAGAATCCAATTGATGCAGCCAGATGGGCAACAGGTCAAACAGGACCAAGAGGACCCCCCTTCAGTTCATGAGCTGCTAATCAGGTAGTGATTAAGTCAAATCATATTTTCATAGACACAAAAGGACAGACAGCCTCAGATATCTCCTGTCCTTCGTGGAGAGAATAGGAGTCAAGATACTAAACTGGGTGCTCTAGAGGTTGGTTGTTGTCCTTTGCTTTTGAAGAAGTCCAAAATGACATCACTTTGTTAGAGTCAAGTTAGAGTGTGCCTGACTGTTGTTGATCAGACCACTATGATGTTCAGAATGCTCTTCCCAGGTCAGACACAAATGGTCCCTACGAATATTTGGGGTGGCTTCTCTAACTTTGCACATCTCATGTTTCTTTTGAGATAATTCAATTCTTATGGTACATTAATATTTTGATGTCTTCATGTAATACAGTTCGTTCAAAGGTTTCCTAATTGATGGTCATTTATTTCAATCAATAAAACAACCAATATTCATTAAATGCTTATTATGGGCTATATATTATGTTAGACACTAGGGATACAAAGACAGAAAAAAATAATACCTGTCTTTAAGAATTTTTCATTCTATCAGGAGGGAATAAAGCATATAGATTTTAACAGTTAAAATGAAGGTAAACTGAAACACAAAATTCTGAGCATGATTAATTTATTAGTAAAGTGTGAATTTACTAATAAATAGGATCTTGGCTTCCTCAGCAAAGACCACAAATGAGAGTGTTCTTTTTATATAGATATAGATCATATAGATTTTGGGGAGTACAATAAGCAATAAATTATAATTGGTTATAAGAGCTTGACCACATGATTAGTTATAGAGCTGAAGCATGAGGGAAAACATGATTGGTTAGAAATTGGGAATGAGGGGTTAGCAACAATCTTTTCCTTCCCTCCTTTGACTAAACAATGTTTATTGTTTGAGTCTGCTTACAAAGTCAGAGATAGTGAACCAGACATCCTTGAAAGATAGCATGGTGGTGTATAGATGTTAGACCAGACTCCCTGATGTCTAATGTCTCCCTCAAGAATAGAAAATTTCCTTGACAAGAATAAAACAGTGATTAGCAGGAGAACTAGATTTCTAAACTTAACTCATTATAGGCCAGCTAAATCCCTGAACTAAGTGCAGAGACAAGGAACCATGACAGGCACTAAGAGGACAAAATCAACCAAGTGTAAATAACATCAATAAGAAATGATAAAGAACAATTTGATCTTCTCAAGATATAAACCCATACAAAATATTTAAAAAGTCATGAAAGTAGACACAAACATTTGGGAGGATTAGAAAAAAATATATAAGAAGTGACACTTGAGGAATCTAGAGATGCTAAGAAAAGAAAGTAAGGAGAGAGTGAATTTCATACAGGAGTCCTTGACTCTTCTGCTGCAGTGCTGAGGCACTGGGGACAGGATATAGAAAGCTAGAAAAAGAAGGTAACTTTAACCACAGAGTATGAAGAGGAATTATTTATAAATGGAGCTGAAGAGGTAGCTTGAGGCCAAATTGTAAAGGGCTTTAAAATACTACATTTTTTCTTAGGGATGATGAATGGGGGATCATTATTAAATAAAGCCATGATGTAGCTAGACCTATACTTTAGGAAAGTCACTTTGGTAGTCATATTGAAAGTGGATTGGAAAAAGAAAGATGTAAAGTTGGGAAAACAATTAGGAGGCTAATTGCAATGAAGGTGATCAGGGCTAGAACTAGGGTGAAGGGTATGTGAGAAAAGAGGATAAATCTTCTTGACATTGTGAAAATATAAATGACAAAAGTTGATAACTGATTGGATATAAGAATGGGAAAGGGAGATTGAGAAGTTGATGATGACTGAGTTTGTGATATTTGGTGCCCAGGTAGAAATTTCAGTAGAACTAGGGAAGTTAGAAATAGGGGTTATTTTGGTGGAAAAGGTTCCTCACTACTTCAAAAATGTTCTTTGCTATTATATAAATGCTGCTATGAATATTTTGGTGGATTTGGGATTTTTATTTTAATCTTTGATTTACTCTATGCCTAACAGTAGGATCTTTGGGCCAAAAGATATATTGCTTGCAGAGCATACTTGCTTTTCAGAATAGTTGGAGCAATTCACAGAGCAATTAAACGTGTTTTCTTGAATTACTATTTTTCTAGTGCTTCCAACAGTGACTATTCCCATCTTTTATCATTTTTACTAATCTGCTGGATGTGAGGTAAAATCTCGGAGTTTTTCTTGATTTGTATTTGACTCATTATTAGTGATTTTGGAGAAATATTTTGTATTTGCACTTTACAATTCCCCTTTTGAGAATTATTTGTTTATATCCTTTGACCACTTATCCATTGAGAAACAGCCATTGATCTTATTTGTGTAAGTTTCCTATATATCTTGAATATAAGATCTTTGTCATAGATAGTTGAGACAAAGGCTTTTTTCTCTGGTCAATAGCTTCTCTTTTATTCTTAGTTTGTTAATTTTGTTTGTGCAAAAGTCTTCCTATCTTCATGCAATTAAAGTTTTCATTCTTTTAATCACTTTTATGCTTGCTTAAGAAAAGAATATTTTCCCAAACATAGGAAGTTACCTTTTTCTTAGCTCTAGTCTTCCAATGTCATAGACAGTGTTCTATTATACCACTCTTCACATAGGCACTTAGTCTTCTTTATTTATTTTCCAAGTTAATCATGATTGCCCTTAAGAGAACTCTTCTTGGGGAACTAACATTTTACTTATGTATTGTTATGGAAGTCATTGTGATTTTATTGCTCCCCAACTCACTGTATTCTTTTAGAGGGCAAAAACCATGTCCTATATTTCTGTACCTTCCCTAGCCTTTGTGGCAGGGGTGAGCACATACTATATTTTCAATATGAAATTGTTGTTTAGTTAAAACTCCAGTTTGAACTATATGTAGGAACTCCAATTCTGCTCATCACTAGTAAGTTCTCCAGAAGTTCTTTTGTTTCTTGGCTTGTTTTTATAATGCCATTCCAGTTCAATGTGATTCAACAAAGATTACATGCTATATCCAGATATAGCACTGGAAATGCAAAGACAAAACAAAAACATGTCTCTGCCTTCAAAAAGCTCATAATCTATTGGGAGATAAAACATGTAAACAAAAAAAGTAAATATAATATTTTATATTTTATTGATATCTTTTGGTTTTGCATCACTTCACTTCAGAATATATCTCTGCATCTTCACCTGCCCCACATGTTTTTCCAAATACAAGGTAATTTGAGGAGGTAGGGATTTAAGAAAGGGTTTCTCTGAGTGATAGCATCTGAATTAAGCCATGGGGGAAGATAAGGATTATAAAAGGTAGAAGAGAAGGGAGTATCTTCCAGACGTGGGGGTGACTGTGGAAAACCTGTATAAAATATGGAAATAGGGGATGGCAGGCTGAGTGTGGTCAATAGCAGATAAGCTAGTTTATCTGGAACAAGAGTAAATGAACGGAGTAATGTGAAATAATTCTGAAAAAGATGGACTGGAGTTGGATTCTGAAGAGTTTTAAATGCTAAAGTTTATGCTTTTTCCTACAGATTAAAAAAAAAACTTCAAAATTTTTGGATAAAAGATTGAATAAGAGAATAGATCACTATCCTTTAGGATTATTACTTTGGCAACTATGTAGAAGATGAATCAGAGAGGAAAGAGAGACTAGAATCAGGAAACAATTATTAGGCTAAGCAATATTCCCTATCTAGAGAAGCATGCTTTTTGTCAGAACACTTAATAGAATGGGAAACCGTAGTCTTGGAGATTCAACAAACAATTAATTCAGTTTAATTTAGGGAGCATTTATTAAGTACTGAGTATGATTACTATGACTACTAATCATTATGCTAGGCACACAGTATCAAATGTCTATTAGGTACTCAACAAATCCTTTTGAATTGAATTGATTTTAATAATCTATCAATTGCAGACACTTACCACTTACTAGCTGTGAGATCCTGGGTAAGTCACTTAACCCCAGTTGTCTCTCAAAAAACAAAAGCAAACAACAATAATAATCTCTCAATTGTCACTGATCTTTCTCTTTTCTGAGTGCCCAGAGCACTTCTTGTCTACATCATATATCCTGGTACTTGATTATATTCAATTTAGTCACATTAGGTACTTAATAAATGTGTGGTGACTGACTGAAAATGATGTTGTAATGCCTGTTGCATCTAACTTACCTTTTCCATTTTATGCCCAGCATCTTTGTCTAAATTCTAGTCCACACTTGGATTCCTGTGATAATCTCATGCTGTATTTCTGTCCCTTCAGTTATTCCTTCTTTGAATCTATTGTGCGTATTATCTGTCAGATTTGATATTGTAATTCTCCAAAGGATTTTTGATCTTCCTCCAGTGATGCAGAAGACACATACCTTTCATCCTTTAGATTCTCTGCTCTTTGAGGGCAAGGACTCTTTTGTCTCTTTTTATATACTCATCAAAGTATAGTGCCAATACATAGTTGGTGCTTAACAAATGCTTATTGGGTGACTTCGATTTTTGCTCTTGTTCTTTCCTAAATTCTTCTAATCCTCTTAAGATTTCATGACTACCAGTGAATCAAGTAGACTGCTAGTTAGTTATCCATACCTCTTGCCATATAACTGACCCATTATTTCTGAACATATATTGGTTGCTTGGAGTATGGTTTTAATAGTAGACCATGTCTACTTTTTTAAAAAACAAAAAGCTTTTTATTTTCAAAACATATGTATAGATAGTTTTCAACACTCATCCTTGCAAAACCTTGTGTTCCATTTTTTTTCTCTTCTTTTCTTCCATCCCTTTGCTAGATGGCAAGTAATCCAATATATTAAAAATATGTACAATTCTTCTACACATATTTCCACAATTATGCTGTATAAGAAAAATCAGATTCAAAAGGAAAAAAATGAGAAAAAAAAACAACATTCAAGCAAACAACAACAAAAAAGTGATCCATACTCATTCCCCATAGTCCTCTCTCTGGGTGCAGATGGCTCTCTTTACCACAAGATTAGTGTAATGAGTTGAATCACCTCACTGTTGAAAAGAGCCACGTTCATTATTATATAATCTTTTTTTTTGGGGGGGGGGTTGCAAGACAATTGGGATTAAGTGATTTGTCCAAGGACCCACAGCTAGTAATTGTCAATTGTCTGAGATTACATTTGAACTCAGGTCCTCCTGACTCCAAGGTTGATACTCTATACACTGTGCCATCTAGCTGTCTCCATCATATAATCTTGTTGCTGCTGTATTCAATGTTCTCTTGATTCTACTCATTTCACACAGCATCAGTTCCTGAAGTCTCTCTAGGCCTTTCTGAAATCATCCTGCTGGTCATTTCTCATAGAAATGTCTACTTTCAAAGACCAGCTTAGTTAAGTGTGTAGAGGATCATCTTGGCTATAATTTATTTCACCATAAAGCAAATAAAAGTAGCCTTCAGTCTGATGCTGTTCCCTTCCATTTATATTGTCTCAAAGGTAAAGCAGTACAAGATGGTAACAATCATCTCCAACTTAGAACCCCTATACTTTTCCCTAAGTTGCTAGTTTAATGTACCTAAAATGTCACTTTCATTACTTGAAAAGTCTTCTGTGCATTTCCATTGCCTATAGGAGAAAGCCCAGATTCTGAGCCTGACATTTGATATTCTCTCCATACTGATCTCCTCTGTGCTGTTTCAACATCCTCTCCTGCTGGTACACCATACAAACTGCCTATCCAGCCAGATTGGTCTACTCATTGTTTCCCTGTTACATGAAATCAATAAAAACTTGCTGATTAGTGTAGGCCCTCAAAAAGTTCTTGGTGCCTTCATGTGCCAAAAGGATAGTTAACAGACTGACAGAATGAGAAGTTGTGTTAGAATTACTGAGGGTAGACAGTTGTTTGTCAGTTCTTAAGTTCAAGGAGTTTATAAAAAGTTAATAGCAATGAATTATTTAACTTCCAATGCAGGACCAGTAGAAGAGATATCACAAGGCAGTGTATATGAGCAATTCCCAAATGAAATGTACAGAAAACAATTGTATGAAAAGTTTGGAAGAGGAAGACATCATTGAAGACCTTGGGAAGGAGGAGGTGGTGGGCTTGAACAGGAGAAAGATTTGGATATGCAGAAAGAAAGAGGTAGACATCAATAATGGAAAGGTGTGAATAAGATGTGATGTTACAAATAAACTAGAGAACAGTAGAAAGTGACATCCGTCACAGGTATGGAGAGGTAAGAGTGTTGTTAACCAAAAAAGGGAGACAACTAATAATCAATAGGAGAAAAAATGAACAATTTTGATTATATCAAATGGAAAAGTTTTTGCATCAACAAATTCATTGCAGTTAAAATGTGAAGGGAGGTGGTTAAGTGGGGAAATATCTTTGTAGCAAATTTCTCTGATAAACATCTAATGTCCAAAATATTTAGGAAATGGATACAAATATCTATAAATAAAAGCCTTTCTTTAACAGATAAATGACTAAAGGATATCAAAAGACAATTCTAAAAGAAATAAATTCAAGCTGTCAACAAACATGTGAAAAATGCACTAATAGGAGAAATGAACATTAAAATGACTCTGATATCCTCTGAGTTGAAAAAGATATGAAAAAAGAAAATGACAATTATTGGAAGGAGTGTGGGAGGATTGTCATAGTTATATACTTAGTAGAAATTGAAGTTTGTCCAACTCTTTTGAAAAGCAGCTTCGAATTCTATTCCAAGAGTTATTAAATTGTGATTACCTTTTGATTCAGCATGCCATGTCTGGTTGTATGTTCTCCAAAGAGATAAAAAAAAGAGAAAAGGACCCATTTTTACAAAAATATTTATGGCAGCACTTTTTTGTTGTTATTGTAGGAAAGAACTAGAAACAGATGAGTGCCCCCAGGCATGATGGTACATACCTTTAAGTTCTGTAGCTACTGAGAAGGCTAAGGCTGGTGAATCAATTGAATCTGAAATTTCTGACTTGTGGTAGAACTAATGTTGATCAGGTGTTGGAACAAAGTCTAGCAGCAATACTGTAAACTCCTGAGGGCTGGGGGTCACAAGGTTGCATAAAAAGGGAAAAATTGGGCCAGTTAAAAAATGGAGTAGGCCAAAGCTTCTGTGACAATTAGCAGTGGGGTTAATCTTATTTCTGGCTGTTGCACTTCTAGACAGAGTAAAAAAGGAAGACCCAGTAAAAAAGTGGATCGTTACCAATTTGGTTTAACAAATTATGGTGTATGAATGTAATGAAATCTCATTGTACTGTTAAAAATGACTAGAGGGATAGATATAGAAATCTGAAAGGACTTAGATGAACTGACAGCAGAGTGCAACAGCAAGAACTGTGGGAATAGTTTATAAAATAACCATAACACTGTAAAGGAAAATAACATTGAAAAGACTTAAGAACTGTGATTGGTATAAGGACTAAGCCTGATATGAGAAGGCTGGTGATGAATCATATAATCTATCTCTTGGCAGAAAAATGAGGTTCTAGAAGGTGAAAGAGAAATACATTTTTATATGATTAGTATGTGAATTTGATTATATTTATTTGTTATAAAGAAGGGATTTTATTTGGGGGGGGAGGTTCCTGCCTCCCTACCTCTGTCCCTTTGGCATTCCATCCTAAGATGACCTCAGACTTTCCTCTACCTACACAAATTGTGCTCATTCTTCAAGGCTGTGTTTGTACCTTATCTCTTTCAATGATGCTTGAGTACCCCAACCCAAAGTAATCTTTCCCTCCTTGGAACTCTTCACCACTCCTTTGTCACTAATTAGATGATACCATGGGCAACTACATAAGTGAAGTGAACAGAAAACCTGGACCTGGAGTCAGGAATACCTGAGTTCAAATTTGTTCTCAGACACTTACAAGCTGTGTGATCCTGTGCAAGTCATTTACTCTATTTGTTTCAGTTTCCTCATTTATAAAATGAGCTGGAGAAGGAAATGGCAAACCATTCCAGTGCCTTTGCCAGGAAAATTCCAAATGGAGTCATGAAGTGCTGAGCATGACTGAAAAATGACTTACCAACAAGCTGTGTCCTGTGTTGCTAGTTATCTTTCCAGGCTTATTTTCTTTCTCCAGATATATTTTCAGAGCATGTCTTTTTCTTTTAATTGTCCTCAGCTATATCTACTGAAGATAACAAGGGCTTTGCTTGAGTCATCAAATTTAGAGGGCACCAAGAACATTTGTAGCTCCTCAAAAAGCATAGAAGCAATAGAACTTAATATCTAATTCACACTATAGAAAATAGCATCATTAGTTAAAACAAGAAGCTATCAGATAGCTGGAATTAGCTTCTTTTCTTCCTTGCTTCTTCCCTTCTTATTTCTTCATTTTCCCCATATAGCAGCTTCCAATGAGTGTTTTGGAATTTTTGTCTGGCCCCAATTGACTAGGTAATCAATTGTGCTACTGTCTTCTGATTAGGGACGACTTTATGATCTTTGTGCAATTTGTGGTTCTCCATACTGATACAGACATTCCTAACTATTTCTGCCCTATTATCTCTACTATAGGGCTACCTACTCAATCCATATTTACTGACCAAAGTTTTTGGAAAAAAAGGTTCAATCTGCATTTGCTTGGTATTATTTTCCAGTCTCTCCCATCCCAAATCCAAACAGAGCTGGTAGAATGAACTCAACCTTCCCTTCCCATTTGGATCCTTTCGCAATCTTAATCTGTTTGGAAAATCAGAATCAGGAGAAGTTTCTTGCTTCTGTCCAAATCCATGTGTAGTTTTATAGGCCTGATCTTACAAGCAGGACTTGAGCTTTTGGGTGCGGGGTTTAAATTTGGCAAAGCATAATTTCCTGGTTTTTTTTTTTTTTTTTTTTTTAAAGAAAAAGGTCCCATGAAGACTTGTAGAAAAGCAAAAAAAAAAAAAAAAAAAAAATTGTGGCCCTCACAAAGTGCTTGCAAAACACATCTTTAATAATTTAAATATAAATTAATGAGAAACATGTGGATCCAATTTTCCTTCTCAGATGACAGGAATAGAAACAATTTTTTAAGTTCCTAGGGAAATGGATGCTGGACTTTCTTCTCTAAACATCTGACAAAACTGTTGACACAATGAACCTGCCAGGTCAAATTCCCTTTATCTTTCCTCAAATAGACTTAGAATACTGGTTTCATTTGAAGGTAATTTCACTGTGGTCAAAGGGATCTGAAACATCATCTAGACTAGGAAGTCATCTTTGTGTGTATGTGTGTGTATTATAAAACCCTTGGGCAGTCTGGGGAAAGCCCCTTCTCAGAATAATAAGTTACAAATAATAGTAATCGAAGGAAATATTAAATTTCAGTTACAGTTGGAATCAAAATAAAGAGATTATTTTTTCCCTCAAAGAACATACATTTCCTGAAATCTGTCCACAAACCATGCCTCCATTTCAGGTTAAGAACCCTTTATCTACACTAATCTCCTCACTCTACAGATTCTATGCAATTTAATTCAACAAATAAATATTAAATACCTAAGTATATACCAGGCACTAGACTGGATAGATAGATACTGAAGATAAAATGACAAAAATTATGAACAGTTCCTATCCTCAAGCAATTACATTCTATCAGTAGATACAACATTTACAAACAAAGATATGTAAATATAGTATAATGGTAGGAAAAGAGTGATACAGTCTAGAAGGATGTGGAAGGTCTTCTCCCAAGAAGTGGGAGTGAGTGTATCCCAGGAATGAGATTTCATTTATGCAAAGGCAAAAATATTGGAGGATGGAATTTGAATATCAAGGAACAAAAAGTTGGTTTAAATGACTGAAACACAGATTCTAAAGGGAGAATAATAAGCTAGAAAGGTAAATTGGCAACACACACCAGTAGCATTAAATGGCAGTCTGAGTAATTGTATTTAATTCCAGAGGAAACAAGGATCTGCTAATGATTTTTGAACAAAGGGAGCCATAGATCTGTGCAGTTAAGCAGCATGATGTTTAGAGAACTGGGACTGGAGTCAGTGAAGTCACTTAACCTTTGCATTTCTCAGTTTCCTCAACTGTAAAATAGGAATCATAAGAACCATCTTCTTAATAGAGTTGTGGTAAGGATCAAAGGAGATAATATTTGTAAAGCACTTAGCACAATGCCTGATATATGGTAGGTACTTAGTAAGTGCTTGTTCTCTCTCTACCACCTCTAACCTTAAACCACTCAAATGGATCTGTAATCTCATTGATTTGGATGTTCTCTTCTGGGATGAAAATTTCTACTCATTCTTGCCTTCCTGTGGTATGTGACTCATCCATATCGTTCCATAAATCAGAGCACAACAAAGGTAAAAAACAGCAAGAAAGTGGTTCCATCACACCCTAATTTTCCTGGACAGAACCAAGAAAAGTTCCTTTCACTTTATTTTTCTGTGATTAATTCCTATGTCCTGCCCTTTAAAGACCAGTACATGGCCTCTTCTTAGAATTGTAAGTTTATATTTAGAAAAGACCTTGGAGATCAGTTTGAACCCAAATCGTGGTCAACTATATATTATTTGAAAACCATTAAGAAACTTAGTGCCTGCCAAGAAAACCCATTCCATTTTTAAGTACTTCTAATTATTAGAACTACTATTTTCTTAATGTTGAAACAAAATCTATAATCATTGGTTATGATTCTGCTTTCTAGAGCCAAAAAGAAGTATAATCTCTGTTCTGCATGATAGCACTTTAAATGGATAAAAACAGTATTATGTTCACCCTATGACTTCTATTCACCATTCTAAGTATACTCTGCTTCTTCATACTGCCATGGTTTTGCTCTCACATCATTGATTGCTTTTCTTTGGATATATTCTTGCTTCTCAATGTCTCTCATAAAATATAATATCCAGAATTAGGCACAATACTTCATATATGGTATGATCAGAGCAGAATTCAATGGTGCTGTAATCTTCTTCAGTCAAAATTCTATACTTTTATTCATTTATTCAATGAATAAATGATTATATAATTCAATCTCTTGTTGTTTATCCTTCATTCTTGAAGAGAATCAACAGAAGCAACATGGAATGGTGAATAGGACTCACCTAAGCCAGAAATTTTGGGGTTTAGGTGTTGCCTCCAATACATACTAGTTATGTGATCTTATGCAAATAACCTAACCTCTTGTAACACAGACAATTTTCTCCCTTTTTAATTTCAGAATTTCAAAATTGGTATTGGGTTTTTAAAAATTTATTCATTTTTCTAGGTTTTTTTAGTTGCATGTTCAATTCATTGATCTTTTCTTTCTCTAATTGATTCAAATAAGCATCTAGAGATCACACTGCTTTAAATGTATTTCTTTGTAAAAAACATATTGTAGTATTCTGTCTTTTAATCATCTTATCCTATAGGGATATAAACATTTTAACCTTTATAAAACATAATTTTTTCTTCCTTTTTTACCTTTTTGTGCTTCTTTTGAATTCTGTATTTGAAGATCAAATTTTCTGTTCAGTTAGGTCTTTTCATCAAAAATAAATGAAAATTCCCTATTTCGTTGAATGTTCATCTTTTCCCCTGAAAGATAATGCTTAATTTTGCTTGATCTGATAATTCTGTAATTTAGATATGATATTTTTTGGAATTTTCATTTTAGGACCACTTTCAGGAGAAGATCAGTAGATTCTTGCAATGTTTATTTTACCCTCTGGTTTTAGGACATCAGGACAATTTTCTTTGATTATTTCTTTTTTTTATTTTTTTTTAATTTTTATTTTTTTGATTTTTATTTTATTTTATAATTATAACATTTTTTTGACAGTACATATGCATGGGTAATTTTTTACATTATCCCTTGCACTTACTTCTATTCAGATTTTTTCCCTTCCTCCCCCAACCCCCTCCCCCAGATGGCAAGCAGTCTTATATATGTTAAATATATTACAGTATATTCTAGATACAATATATGTGTGTAGAACCGAATTTTTTGTTGCACAGGAAGAATTGGATTCAGAAGGTAAAAATAACAGTTTACATTCATTTCCCAGTGTTCCTTTTCTGGATGTAGCTGGTTCTGTCCATCATTAATCAATTGGAATTGGATTAGCTCTTCTCTATGTTGAAGAAATCCACTTCCATCAGCATACATCCTCATACAGTATCATTGCTGAAGTGTATAATGATCTTCTGGTTCTGCTCGTTTCACTCAGCATCTGGTTCTGCTCATTTCACTCAGCATGATGATTTCTTGAAAGATGTTGTCTAGGCTTTTTTTTTAATTATTGTTTTTAGTAGTTCAATAATTCTTAGATTGTCTCTCCTAGATCTATTTTCCAAATCATTGTTTTTCCAGTGAGGTATTTTACATTTTCTTCTATTTTTCCTTTGGTTTTGTTTGATTGATTCTTGATATCTCACTGAGTTATTCACTTCCACTTGCTCAATTCTAATTTTTAGTGAATTATTTTCTTGAATTAACTGTTTTGTCTCCTCTTGTATTTAGCTAATTAAATGAATTGCTTTGTTCTTTGTATTTTTTTCCATTTCACACATTCTTGTTTTTCAAGGAGTTGTTTTCTCTTTCCATTTTTCCAAAAGCTATTTTTAAGGAATTATTTTGTTCAGATAATTTCTGTGCTACCTTTTCTAGAGTTCTCATTTTTTTTCCCCATTTTCTTCTAACTTTCTTTTAAGAACCTTTTTGAATTCTTTCAAAAGAGCTTTGCGAGATGAAGACCAATTTATATCATCCTTTGAGGCTTCATCTGAAGATGTTTTGCCTTTAGTGACCTCAAGTTTTGAGGCCTGTTCTTCCTTGTCTCCATAAAAGCTATCTATGGTCAGAGCTCTTTTTGCTTTTTATTTTTAAAGATTGAGGTCTGCTCTTAGGGCAAAGGGGAGATTGTGCCAAGCTTCCTCTATAGGAGACAGTGGCTTCACACTGCCATGTCATGGGTGGGTGTGTCCAAGTCTCACTTGTTATGTTGAAATTCAGGGGCTATTTGCCTTCGGTAGTTTTGTTGAAGGTCTCAGCTAGTCTGCTGACTTCTGAACCAGGACAGAGTAGCAACACTGCTGTATTTTGGCTACAAGCCTCTTACTAGATTCTTCCAGCATATGGAACCTTTCTGCCCTGGTTCTTTTTGCACTCCACCTTCTGCACCCCCTTCAACTCCCTCCTCCCCAACTGAGACAGAACTTTCCTAAAGTTCTTCCAAAATATTTTCTGTGGGAAATTTCAGAAGCTTGATCTGGAATTTATCTGAAGGAAGCCAGGAAAAGCTCAGACAAAGATCTGTCTACTCTCTGCTATCTTGGCTCTTCACCCTTCCCATCTACCCCTACCCTAGATAATTCTCTAAGATTACAAATTGCAGAACAGTTGCTGATTTGCCTTGATAGGAGTTCTCATGGGAAACTACCTATATTGATGAAATCTCAGATATAAACCCCAAAGCTATCATATTAACTTTTCCAAAAGCCATATTACAGTACCAAATCAGACTGAGCTTATCATTTACTAGATTTCTTAAGTCTTTTACATGAACTGATTTGTAGCCATGACTGCCATGTTATCTATTTTTACAGTTGATTGTTTTGAACCTAACTATGGGATTTAGCATTCATATTAATTTTTATCTTATTACTGTCAGATCTCCATTTAAGTCTGCAAAGATCTGAAAAAACCCACATATTAGCTTTTTCTCTCACTTTTTGGTCATTTTTTGTGTCTGTATGTTTATGTACATATATATCATCCATCTATCCATTCATCCATTCATCTTCTTCTACCTCTCCCTTTATTCACGATCTGAGCCAAGGATGAAACTCTGTGGTGTTTTGCCATAACTACCCCTAAGTCTGACTTAATTTGTTAATCAACAATATTTGGGCCTGGTCAGTCAAACATTTCTGAAGGTATTTAACTATACTCTCATTTAATCCATAAGACAACAAGATTTTGACAAATGTTTTCTTGAAAATTAATCATACAATATACATAATATTTCTCTGATTTACTAGTCTAATGACTAGTTAAAATGAGGCTAATCTAATATGATTTGTTTTTAATGAAGACATGCTGACTTGTAGTGATGTAACCTTTTCTAAACATTCACAAACTGTCTTAATGCCTGTAACCCTTTTGCTAATTGGTCCAATAGAAATAATAATAGATTTAGTGTCAAAAGATCTGGGTTTGAATTTTGAGATTGTCACTTACTACTTGTGTCTTGAGTAAATTATTTAACTTATATGCAAAAAAAAGAAGTTGGGGTAGATGACTTTTAATGCTTGATTTTAGCTCTAATGCTAGGAATACATTAAATTCAAATTTTTCTATTTTATTTTTTTTCCTGCTTCTGTAACTTGTCTCTTCTCTCTCTCTATCAAACAACATCTCCTGCCATTGTGTACAAAAATCCTTCATTTTAGTTGAGCTTATCTCCTTTCTGTGCCTGCTCAATCCCTTTTAGATTTTTCATCAATCAATCCACAAGTATTAATTGAGTAGCAACTATGTGTCAGGCTCTGTACTAGGAATAACAACCTTCCATTTGCATAGCACCTTCAGAATTATGAAGCACTTTCTTCACAATCTAGGACCCTGCACCAGTTCAATCTCTAACCTTGTAAAATAGTTAGTACAAGTGTTATTATTCCATTCTAACAGATGATAAATCTGGAATGGAATGATTTAGTGCCTTGTGCAGGATCCTAGGACTAATAAATGTTGGAGAAAGCTTTTAAATCCAGATCTTTTGACTTGAAGACTAGTGCTTGAATGTGTGCCTCTCACTAGTTCTACAATATCTCTATCTTTAAACTCAATTCCTGATAGATTAATGTTGACAGCAATTCGGTGATCTGTATCTTCTGCTTTCCCCAAAAAACTAGGATTTTGTGGGCTGGATGATTTGAAGCAGCTACTTGCTATCTTAACATATATGAAGAGAAAGTACCAGAACTGATTTTTTGACCTCCATTATAGCACTTGTGAGAGTTCTCTGTTTATAGTCAGATATTTTGTTGACTTGTTGATTTAATGGGGATGAACAACTAATGAGTTGTGATATAGGTATCACATTAGATATGTTGTGATAGATAAATTCTAAGACAGGATTTTATGAATGTCTTGTTAAGTCTAACCTTTACATCATATTGTGAAGAAAAAGAAAAGAAATATAAACATGAACTTTTCCTATATTTGGGGAAATACAATGTAAGTAATCAACAACAACAACAACAATAAAGCCATCCTGAATAATCTAAATCAATCTATATTAGTAAGGTAGTAGTATAGTTCTAGAGCTAGAAGAATTTCAGAGACTACCTATTTAGAGTTCCTTCATTGTATAGATGAGAAAACTGAGGCCCAAGAAGGTTAAGTGACTTGTTCAAGTTCACAGGCTAATAGACAGGTAGGATTTGAATCTTGAACCCACTATCTCTAGAGTTAATGTTGCTGGTGTTCATTTGTTATTTTTATTTTTTATTTTTTTTGGCAATCAAGGTTAAGTGATTGCCCAGGATGACACAGCTAGGAAAAGGCTGTGGTTGGATTTAAACTCAGGTCTTCTTGACCACAAGGTCAGGACTCTCTGAGTCCAACTGTGGCTGATCAGTCCCATACAAGTTTGAAAGACTCTACCATAAGTTAGAACTTTTGGGATGGATATATTTGGATTTATGCGGTTTACATTTCCTTTGTGCTACTGCAATTCTGCTTTACTTGTGAAGTACTGAGGTCCTATTCCTCCTCTTTCTCACAACTGATACCAAAGTTCTGCAGAAAGACCTTGATAGTATCAAACAATGTGGCCAGTCCACTGGAGTCACATTCTCTGCAGTAGAGTTTGCATGCTTGTCAGTTTATCTTGAGAGAGGACCTCAGTGTCTGATATGATATCATGCTGGATGATTTTCAGAATCTTCCTAAGACAATACAAAAGGAAGTGGTTCAGCATCAAGCATGGCACTGTCCAGGTTTCATAGGAATACAACAATGAAGTCAGCTTGATGATTTAGTAGATCTTCAATTTGGTAAGTAGCCTAATAACTCCTCTCCCATTCTTTCTCTGGCAGCCTCCTAAATGCTGAGATAGCTCTGGCAAAGCAAATATGAATCTACATGTGCATTCCTGGAAAATATACCACCGAGGTAGGTGATAAGTTCACTTATCCATAGCATTCACAATGTCTCCATTCGCTATGATCATGGAGGGAGTGGTGCTGGCTAGTGGAAAGTCCTTTATTTTCTTAGTTTTAATTGCTAGGCCAAAATGAGCACAAGTGGCAGAGAATCTACCATACTGTCTGTTGCATTTCAGCCTCAGAGCCTGCATTTAATGCACAATTTTCTGTGAGCAAAAATTCATGCACCAACTCTTCTGCTTTGGTCTTGGATTGTAGCCCTTCTGAGTACCAAAGATTGTAATCTTTTAAATATACCATGGGACCATAAAAAGAAATAGTACCATTGGTAAAATTAGCAGCGGAAACTCAAATTTAAAATTTTCTATCACCCTCAGCACCTAGCACAGTGCTCCACAATAGAAGGCATTAAATATTTGATGAATATATAAATTAATTTGACTCTAACAATACTTTCTCTCTCTTTTTAACTTTAAAATTTCCCCATTTATAGTATTTATTTTTCTAATTTCACATAAAAGATTGTTTTAAGCATTCACTTTTAATAAGATTTTGAGTTCCACATTTCTTTTCTACCTCTTTCCCTTCTCCCTCCTCTTCCCAAGAGAGCAAGAAATCTGATATAGGATATATATAATCATGTTAAAATATTTACACATTAGTAACATAGTGAAAAAAAGAATCAGAACAAAAGGGAAAAAGGACAAGAAAGAGAAAAAAAAGTAAAAATAGTATGCTTTGATTTTCATTCAGACTCCATCATTCTTTCTCTGGTTGTAGATAGCATTTTCCATCATGAGTCTTTTGGAATTTTCTTGGATCATTGTATTGCTGAGAAGAGCTAAATCTATAATAGTTGATCATCACACAGTGTTGCTGGTACTGAGTACACTGTTCTGATTCTGCTCACTTAATTCAGCATCAGTTGATGTCAGTCTTTCCAGGTTTTTCTGAAATCCTTCTGCTCATCATTTCTTATAGCACAACAATATTTCATTATATTCATACACAACAACTTGTTCAGTCATTCCACAATTGATGGATGTCCTATAACTTCCAATTCCTTGACACAACAAAAAAGAGCAGCTACAAATATTTTGTACATGTGGGTCAATTCCTCTCTTTTATGATCTCTTTGGAATATAGACCCAGTAGTGGCAGTGCTAGATCAAAGGGTATGCACAGTGGATAGCCCTTTGAGCAAGTTCCAAAATTTTTCTAAGTTCGATTGGATAACAACATTTTCTATGTTGCGTGTGTGTGTGTGTGTGTGTGTGTAAGAGACAATATTGTGTTCATTTTATAGACTAGAAAACTGTCTCAGAAAGATCATAGGAACATAAATTTAGATCTGGAAGGGATCTTAGAGGTTACTGTGTCTTCCTTCTTCCTCACTTTTTTCAAGTAATGAACAGAATCTTAGTGAGATTCACTATATGACCAGCGTCATATAGTCAGTAACTGAGGCAAGATTCAAATCCAGATTTTCCTGACAGTGAACGCAACACTTTCTGACCTATACTGCTTCCTCATGAAGCAAACCAGTGGCTAGGCTGGGATACAACAGGTCCTCTGATAATTAAGTTTTGTCTACTTTCCACAATCCCACATTGCCTGCCATGTCTTAATCTTTATTCTGGGGTTGGTATCCAGCACAATTGAGAGCATCAAAGGATGGAGTTAATTAATCAGAGTTCCTCTTCAGTTAAAAAAAAGAAAAAAAAAAAAAAAAGAAAAGGTGCAAGCTTCTAGCATCCTAAAAAGGCTGGCACTTTTTTTTGTTCTGCTAAGTAGGTGATTCTTTTCTTCTTTCTCAGGACTTTTCCTCAGAGTGATGAGGGCCTAAAGCCTAGGGAATGGTTCTCCCGGAAAGCTCTAATTCAAATCTGGCTTTAACAGCATTAGCCAGCGTTAAGCTTTGGCTCTCAGGGGACAGATCCATTTTCAGGGGTATACTTTCCCCAAGTTGTACAGAAGGTTAGGGCCCCATTATCTTTAATGGCAGAGAGAGAATGCTGGAGGCCAGCCCACTGGTGCTCTGCCAGTCAGGAACTCAAAATTTGATCTGTTGTGTGTATGTGTCTAAAGTATTTTAAGAAACATTTCACTAAATGGAAAGGGGAATTCAATGTGATATTGGGAGACCTGGGGTCTAGGTCCAGCAATGACATTTGTTCACATTTTGAACTTGGATAATTGAGGCACTCAATTTATTAATTCTTCTGAATCTCACTCTCCTCATTTGTTTAGTGGGAACAATAATACCCATGTGAGCTCAGCTCTTTTTTTTATTTTTAAAGCTTTTCATTTTCAAAATATAAGCATGTATAGTTTTTCAGCATTGACCCTTGCATAGTTTTGTGTTTCAGATTTTCCCTCTCCTTCGCCCCTCCCTCTCTCCTAGATGTCAAGCAATCCAATATGTTATACATATTAAAATATATATTAAATCCTATTGTGTAAACATATTTATACAATTCTCTTGCTGCACAAGAAAAATCAGATCAAAAAAGAAAATAAATGAGTAAGAAAACAAAATGCAAGCAAACAACAACAAAAAGAGTGAGAGTGTTATGTTGTGATCCACATTCAGTTCCCACAGTCCTCTCTCTGGGTGTAGGATGGCTCTCTCCATCACAAAATCATTGGGATTGGTATCAATTATCTCATTGTTGGAGTCATTTTCATCAGAATTGACCGTCTTATAATATTGATGTTGCCATGTACAATCGTCTCCTGGTTCTGCTCATTTCACTTAGAATCAGTTCATATAAGTCCAGGCTCTCTGTATTCATCCTGTTGGTCATTTCCATATACCACAATTTATTCAGCCAATCTCCAATTGATGGGCATCCAATTCAACCTTACAGATTTGAAGGGAGCCTGCCTTCAAAGGGAGACAGGACCTCTAGAAGGGAATAGAGAAAGACAGCCAGCAAAGGGATGGGGTAGAGGGATAATCTTCTGAGTCAGGAAGCAGCTTTAAGGAGCTAATCTTGGCGATTGAGAGTCGAATTGTAGAAACAGGACCTGGAAGCCCAGCTGAATGACCTACAGAGAAAAGATATTACACCTGGGTCCTCTTCGAGAAAGAGGGACAAACAGCAAACTCTGAGTCCACTGGCTAACTATTATTGGGAAGCACACCAGTTGGGCTTAGTGTTGTATTTCCAGCAAGGCTACATTTGGAACCCCACCTATAGTATGGTTTCAGTTTTGGGGAATAGACTAGAAGGGGGTAGTACAACAAGAGTCAAAATTATATAGTGCTTTAAGGTATGTAAAGTGCTTTATACCCCATTTTATTTGATCCTTGCAATAATCCTGTCAGTTAAGTGATATTATTCCCATTTTACAGATAATGGAGACTGAGAAGTTAAATGAGTTGCTTAGTGTCACACACACATAGTGACTAAAGTAGGATTTGAATTCAGCTCTTCCTGATTTCAAATCCAACATTTTTTTCCACTAGCATCTAGCTATTTTTATATCCTTTATCATTAATTTTCTATACAGGTTTTATTTTATCTTTTTCTTCATAGAATGTAGGCATCTCAATTTTTTTCTTTCTATTTCTAGCACCCAGTATAATGCCTAGCACTTTGTAAATAATTAATGAATGCTTGTTGAATAACCCAAATGGATGAATGATTTGTGATTTCATCATTGTGAATGCTTGCTCCTTCCAATGATGCAGATGACAATTCTTCCATGGCTGTCTATCGTTTACATCTCTCATTTGTGTAAATCTGGAAAACTGCTACAGATTGTGCATCTAACAATTTGGGAGTCCTTTCTTCATAGTTCTTGATCTTGTGCAGATGCAAAAGGAGCACATAGGCTGTCCATCTTTCATGCTACTTTGCTTTTACCATTCATTGTTTGTCCCGTGTTGAAGCCCGCTCCCATTGTTTCTCTTCATTGGCATTTGTGGGATACTCAACTGCAGCTCTTCAGAGATCAGCCATGGTACTCCATGCCTTTTAGTGATGTAGCATCACCAGAAGAATATTGGTGTTAAAAACAATGGACATTTGTTCTAGAAAGAGGCTTAGGGTCAGTAAAAGTTCTACTCACTTTCACAAAGGCAATCCCCAGTCTGCCAGATTTTATCTTAAAACTTTTATCTCAAAACATTTTTTTCTTTCATAAAAATCCAATTTGAATAACCCTATTTAAAAAAGAGAGCAATAAAGAATGGACCTTATGCTATATGAGACATTCTTATAGCTTGGCATTTCCTCTATTATAATCTTCTGGCTTTTTTTTAAAGAGAACTTTTAGCTGCTTAAATTTCAATTGTAGACACATCCAGGGCCCAATGAGCATGTTTTAATTAAATCACATAAATAAATAATCATCCTTCCATGGCTGGAAAACAAACTATTTCTGCTGTGTATCACTGAATAAAAAATGAGGGAGAAAGTGACTACTGAAGTTTGAATGAAACTAAAAAGTCAATAGAATAAATTTAAGGTTAACAAATAACTTAAAATCTTATTTGTTATTTTAAATGTATAATTTGTTATTTTAAGTACCCACAAAATGTGTCATTTTGATAATAAGAACTAAATTATACACTGAAGAAGCCTGAAAGAGAAAGAGAAATTGAGAGAGAGAAAGAAAGAGATGGAGAAAGAGAGACAGATAGTTAGACAAAGTTAGACAGAGAGACAGGGAAAATGAGACAGATAAGTTGAAAGAAAAAAAGAGAGACACAAAGATAGAAAGAGAGAGAGAGAGAGAATATAAAGTCTCAATGGCTTTGTTATATTTGTTTGTTGCTTCCCCTATTAAATTGTAAACTTCTTGAGGGCAGGGGCTGTCTTTTGCCTTTTTGTATCACCAGTGCTTAGCACAACGTCCAGCAATGTCCAATTTATTAATTGATCAATTATTAATCAAGGGAAACTTTGGTCTATACAATAGATTTCCTGATATACTAGAACACAAATCAAAATTTTGTCCTCTTTTTAATATACAAGTAAAGTTAATAGCTCATTAATTCTTGGAAAATTTAAGTTCATAAAATGGTCATTTCTAGAAAATAAAGAATCATTCTGTTTCTAATAAAAACTTAACAATTAAGACTGTGATAATATCTATTATAATTATCATAGGAAGGATATGTTGATGATGGAAAATAGAGAAGGAAGTGAGTAGTAGGGAAGTGTCTTTCACTGTGGGCTTTACCAGTAGATCATATTCTAATGCCTCAGGGTGATGGTGTGGAGATGTGAACTGACTGAGGAAGTAGTGAGTTCCCTGTCATTGTTCAGCTGTTTTTAGTCATTTCTGACTCCTGGTAACCCCGTTTGGGGTTTTCTTGGCAAGATACTGGAAGGTTTTGCCATTTTCTTCTCCAGCTCATTTTATATATGAGGAAATAGGCAAACAGGGTTAAGTGACTTGGGAGGGTCACACAGATAATAAATGTCTAATTTACTGATTTACAGAACTGAACTTAAGATTAGTCTTCCTAACTCCTAACCCAACACTCTTATCTACAGTGTCACTTGCAACAAATTTTGAAGATGAAAGACAGCCAGTAAGAACTGCTTTTACTTACCTTTACTGTCAAAAAGAAGGTAAGTACAATAGTCTGGCAAACTAAGAATGTACAATGATGTAGACAAACTGTCATTTCACTGTAGAGGAATTTTGTGTTGCCTATTGAGCTAAGAGGTGTGAATATGAGTGTGATATGAATCAGGAGGTTTCTGAGTAAGGGGAAAAAAGATATCTTTCCTAGGCTGAATGAGCATAATGAGAAACATCATGCTAGAAAGAGTTCTAGGAGAAATGGAAGGAAGATGAGATGCCCTTTGCAAAGCTGAAGCTGCTGAAACTGCTGATCAACCTTCTATCCCTCATTTGGATAACCATTTTATTTCTTTTTGATGCAGGCTTCCCTAATTCCCCTTTATGTGCCAAGAGCCTTAATGCTGGTCACTTGACCCAGTTAGTATCCAAATGCTCCTAATCCATTTCTTTGCTCCTTCTATAATGCTGTAAAGCTTAAGACTTTCCTTAAAACTACAAAATTCCAGGTAGATTAAACTTCAGAGAGATGAAGAGACATGTCCTGGATCACACAGCTAATCCATCTGAGAGCCAGGATCTAAATCCAGGTTTCATGACATGTTCTGTTGCTTGTTCTACTAAAACTAAAATCATGACTTTCCAACAAAACTTCATTATCTAATGCCCTATTTCTTTTGGCCATTGTACTCTGCTAGATGGCAGTAGATGGTAATTGATTTTGCTAATCAGATAAGTGAATCCCTTCTATCATGTCACCTCTTCCAGACCTTCTTAACACATCAATTTTTTAAAAGCAATGATTACATGAGTGTGAAAACTTCTTCCACCAAAGATGGAAGCACTTTGATTCTTGAATTTATGATTATGAATTGTTGTGGACCAATACAAAACAAACAGCACAAAACAAAACATCAAGTGGCTAAAAATTGTGATTACCAGGGACCAATGTTCTGGTGATAGACTTTTCAAATTAGCTGGGTCCATCCTCTGAGGATGGACATTCAAAGTCTTTCCATTTTGGAAGGTTCTGTCACAACTAGATGTCCAATGGCATTATATGGTGGACATTGTATTGAATGTGAAGTCAGAGAATATAGATTATACTCCAGACTCTATCACTTACTAACTCTGTTGCCTTTGAGAGATCACTTTCTAGGTCTCTCTCTGTTGATGTATGATTAGACTAGGTGGTCCCTGAGATCTCTTGCAGCTTGAGAATCCATGGTTACCTCCACATCATCATCCTGAGGCATTGGAATATGATCGGGTGGTAAAGTCTATAGTGAGAGAGACTTCCTTAGTATTTATTTCCTTCCTTATTTTTCATTATGATCATTATATCCCTCCCATGATAATAACATTACCTAGTATTTTTATCATGCTTTAATGTTTGAAAAATTTTGTATATGTTATTTCATTTGATCTTTCAACAATCTTGTAAGATAGGTAATATTATTATTTTCATTTTACAGATGAGGTAACTGAGGCTGAGAGATATTAAGTGGCTTGCCCAGAGTCACACAGCTATTAAGTGTCTGAGGTAGGATTTGAACTTAGTTCCTAGACTCCTAGAGTAGTACTTTATACCATACAGTTGCCACAACATTATATGAATGACTTTATATTTCATCTATTGGTGAGGTCAGATGGGGAAAGAATAGCACTAATAGATGGTGGGAAAAGTCCTAAAGGAGACATGTAAATGGTAAATATCGGGTAGGAATGGTCTCATATGTGAGCAGATGCATAATTGCAGGAGAAAGGAGCTCCTGTTCCTCTGCATCCTAAACTTTCCTGCTTGTTGATAGCTGGTTTAGCCCAATAGTCCTTTTATTCCACCATTAGATTAAATAGCTACCATCACCATAGAATAAATGCCAACTTCCCTGAGGAACAGAGTGATTACTTGCTCATGCTGAAATATAAATGGCTAAAGGGAGAAGCTTCTTTAGGCATAGATTTGTATAAGGCAGAGAATTTTAATCAGTGGTCTGAGAACTTAAAAAATATTACAATTGTTTTCCAATATAATTGTTTCCTTTGTAATCATATGTATTTTATATTATACATTTAAAATATTTTTCTGAAATGTTACAAAAATGTTGAGTTCCTGGTATAAGGAAAGGAAAAGTAGAACAATCTATTCTTAGACTCCTTTTGACTCTCCATCTCCAATACAAACCTTATTTCTATAATGTAAAATCAGCAGGTAAGTGGAATTAAGATTTGGGGGGATAGAAAGTTCTTTCTCTGATAATCTCCAATTTTTGTACTTACTGACATGCAAAGCTCTGCATTGTAACCTATATGATTCTGGGCAAGTCACAATCTCTCTGAGCTGATTTCTTCATTTAGAAAATGACCTTGAAGGTTTCGTCTGTCCCTAAATCTATGATACTAGAATATTCTGCTGCCTGATGGTGGGATAGAGGTGACCCTGGGTTCTTGAGGCAGCAGACTGCTTCTCAATTTTGCCAAGGCCCGAGGCCCAGAATATGCTTCAAATGAAGCTTTAAGTTTCAAGTTACAAGTAATTAACCCACTAAGGTCATAGACCTTCAAGAATTATTTCTTGCTCTCCTTGGCCTTGCTAATTTGATGATGGAGACTGGTGACAAATGGATTATTTTGAAAACTGAGCTTGGCCCAGGATTTTATCATCAGGGTCAGCTTCCTGACTGGTGCCGGGAAGTTTCCTTTCAGCCTCTTTCTCAGTGTTTTGCAGGAAGGGCTGTCTTGCCCAAGTAGGCTGCCTGTCGGGTTTAGCCAGAACTCAAATATTTTTCAGTTGGATAGAAAAAAAGGGTGGGTGGCCTGGGGGTTAGGGGTAGAGGTGGAAGGGAAGGCAACCTTTTCCTGCCAAGTATTCTTATTATTACATTGTAAGCACTTCAAACTTAAAGACATTTTGCAAATGGATATGTTGCTAATTTGCTTAACAAATAATCACTGAAGAAAATAGAGAACTCTGTGTGGCCTTTAGAAACAAGCCCTGGACAGAACTGGTTCTGATCTACCAGGCAGCTGCTGTTTTGAAAGACAGTTTTTATATCCAGTCTCATTTGTGCTTGAATTTTCATTGCATCCCAACTCATCCAGCTTACATTTGTCTAATAAAAATGTTAAAAAAAAGCATTAGCTAATTTGAGTCTGAGGGTTTTTAACAATATTTATTATCCTCTGACATGCAACATGGTGCCTCATTGTTCATGCAAAGCAAAGAGGAGATTTTGTTGTTTGAGGAAAGATGAATTTTCCCCCAATGTGATTACGGTAATAAAAAGGACTGTTAGGTTCCCTTCATTTTTATTTTCGGAAGGTGTTAGTAGCTGTAGTGATGGAGGGAGGGGGAGACGTGGAGGTATGCATGCATAATGATTGGTCTTGCATTGCACTTGCCTAGTGAAGAGGTTGGGGAAGATGGAAGTATTCTAATCTACCCCTTTCATTTTATAGATGAAGAAATGGAGACAGAGGGAATTAAAGGGATTTAACTCAAAGTCATTCAGCCAGTTAATGGCAGGGCCAGGATTAGAACTCAGGTCTCTTGATTTCCAGCCCACGGCCTTTTCCATTGTATTAAATTGTTACCTTGCAATAATTTATTTTGGAGATGGAGACAGGAGAAGAATATGAAGTTCTGGTTGGCTGAGAAGAGAAAGGAAGTCCTCAAAAGAACTCAGATTTCTAATGCAGTGTACTTTGTGCAACAGCTTTATCTCATGGACCAGTTTACCATACTCTTCCCTCAGGGTGGGGTCTTTGCTTTGGAATGAAAAAGAAAGGGACAGTGGACCTCCTCTCAGGCAGAAAGTCCTGAATTCAATGAGCTTGAGCCTTTGTTTTTTGAAGGCAGGGGAATGGTGATATAGGTCTGGAATCCCAAGATCTGAATTCAAATATGACTTCAGAAACTTATTAAATTGTATGATGCTGGGCAAGTCACTAAATATACTGCCTTAGTTTCCTCAACTGTAAAATAGAAATAGTACTGCCCTTCCCTAGTTACTGTGAGAATCAAATGAATTAATATATTTAGTATCCTATCTGAGAGTTTGAGAGTCTTTGACTAAGACAAAGGAGTTCTGGAGGTATACCCTAACTCTGAAGTTTCACCAGGCCTCAGGAACAACCTGCACATGTGCGACTACTAAGGCAAGCACTCTGGCCAAGAGCAGTGGAGGAGGAGGATAGAATTTGGATAAAAGCTTTTTATGAAAGAGGATGGTGGAAAGGTTTTAAAGATTAGATGCATTTTTTTTCAATTAATGAAAATCAATTTTCTCTCCGTTTACCTCCCCCATCAATTAAACAAGAGGATCTTTGTAATGAATATGCATAGCCAAGTGAAAACAAATTCCCTGGTTGACCATACCTAAAAACATCACACCACACACACACACACACACACACACACGCACACACTCCCCTTTTGTTCAGCCATTTCAGTCATATCTGACAAATTTATGATTCCAAGGACTTTGATTCATGGAATTTTCCTAGCAAAGACACTGGAATGCTTTGCTATTTCCAGGTTAAATGCTTTTCCCAAGTTCATAGCTAGGATGTTTATGAGGCTGGATTTGAACTCAGGTCTTCTTGACCCTAGCACTCTATCCACTTCCCCATCTAATTCTGTCTCACCTATGTTTATGTAAACTCACATGCATACACATGCACATGCATACATGCAAACACATATATTTAAATTTTTATCCTGAGTCCATCACCTTTCTGTCAAATGGTGAGTAACATGCTTCATCATCAGTTGATGATAGAAGCATAGTTGATTAATGCATTGATAAGAATTCTTAAGACCTTCAAAGTTACTTGCCTTTATGTTTTTATTATTGTTTAAATCGTCTTGCTGACTCTGCTCACTTTATTCTTCATCAGTTCATACATGTTTCTATGAAATTGTTCTTAGCAGAGTAATAGCATCCCGTTATATTTATATACCATAATTTGTTTAGGCATTTTCCAACTTAGAGACTACCCTCCTCCTTTCAAGTTTTTGCTACTACAAAGAGTGGCTACTACAAAAAGTATATATGTAGTTTTTTTTTTTCTTCTTTCATCTCTTTGAATTACAGACCTAGTAGTTATATTGCTTGGTCAAAAGGCATGAACAATTTAGTAATTATTTGGGAATAGTTTCAAACTGCTTTTCTACTATATTTTTAGTTCCATCAACCTGCCCGTTTTCTCATAGGGAAACATTTCCAACATTTGGCACTTTTCTTTTTTGTCAACTTTGTCAAACTGATGGGCTTGAGGTGGTTCCCCAGAGTTGCCTTAATTTGCATCTCTCTACCAGTGTTTGTGATATTTTTTATTTGATTATAGATAGCTTGGACATTCTCCTTTGAGAACTGCTTGTTTGTATCTTTTGACCATTTATTCACTGATGAATATCTTTGTTTTGTTATAAATTTGAATAAGTTTCCTATATGTCTGGAGAATGACACTTTCATCACAAAGATACTTTTCTAGTTATTTCTTTTTAATTTCAGCATATTGTTTTTTAAATATTTTGTAATCAAAATTGTCCATTTTATCTTCTATACTTCTTTTTATCTTTTGTTTGGTTAGGAACTATTCCTCTATCCATGGAGCTAAAAGATAATTTCTTTCCTTCTTTCTCTAATGTCACACTTTATGTCTAAGAAAATAATAAAGATCAAAGCTCATAGGATGTTAGGTTTCAGCTGCAAAGGACCTTAGAAATCATCTAATTTCCCTCCTTCATTAAAAATTTCCAAACTGAGACCCCAAAAAGCGGCATGATCATATCTGTAAAGGTCTTAGAATAGTGCCTGGCACATAGTAGGTGCTTCCTTCCTTCCTCCTTTCCTCCCTCTCTTTCTCACCCTTCCCTCCTTCCCTCCCTCCTTTCCTTTCTGCCTTCCTCCCACTCTCCCTTACTTGCTTCTTTTGTTTGCTTATTCATTCGTTCCTTCAGTCTTTGCTTATTTCCTCCCTTTTTCTCTTCCCTTTCTTTCCTTTTCTTTCTTTTTCTGTTCCTTTTCCCTTCCCTATATAAAAATATGCAAAATCATGTGAAGCAGTGTAGAGTAGTAGGAAGAACACTGTTTTTGAGTCAAGGACCTAGATTCATATCCTGATTCATTCATTTATTGCCTGTGTTATTTTGAGCAAACCACTTCATTTGTTTAGGCCTTGGGTTTTTTTTTTTTTTAATCTGCCCAAGGAGAGGGTTGGATTTAATGGCTTCCAAAATATCTTCCAAATCTAAATATATGGTCCTGTGATTTAAGCTGATTCCTAGGTAAGTTGCATTTACTACCCGGATAATTTTAGGCAAGACACTTAATCTCTCTGGACCTGTTTCCTTACCTGCAAAATTTGGAATGGTCTAGAGGTCTTTTCTGGCTCTTCATTTATGTTTTAAGTATGAAGTCATTGGGTCAGCTACATGGCAGAGTGGATAGAGTGCCAGGTCTGGACTCAGGATGACCTGAGTTCAAATATAACCTCCAAAATTTACTATGTGTCTCTGGGCAAATAAGTTAATGCTGTTTGCCTCAGTTCCTCATCTATAATATGCTCTAGAGATGGAAATGGCAAATTACTTCAATGGCTTTACCAAAGAAAACCCCAAAGAGGGTCACAAAGTTGGATATCACAGATACCCAATCCAACAATGAAGTAATTAGGATGAGTGGTACTGGTTGAGGAGAGAATTAATAACCGTCACAGGAAAGGTTTGGGTAGGAGGCATTACCTGGCCTAAGTCTGGATGGCAGCAGAGATTCCCACAGGTGGAGGTGAGCGAGATCATTGTAAGTATCAGGATAAAAACAGAAACAGTAAGACCTCCTGTACCTGCATTCCACAGTTATCTACTAACAAATGAGATAATGGATATGAATGTGCATTTGCAACTCAAAAGTTACTTACAGAAGTAAGATATTATTGTTCAAAATATGTACTTTTCAATAAGACAAGTGCAATGGAAATAATAGCAACACTAAAAGCAACTTAGTTGTGAGGAGCTAGACGGATATGGACAATCTGAGATTTCTTTTAAGTGAGAAACCAGTCTGTCAGGGAAAAATTTCGGCAGATGCAGCCACATTGGAGAGGCCCATTGGATGTTCCCAGTGCTTTTCCATTCTTTTTTATTCTTTGTGCATAGTCATTCTCTATGTTCGATGAAAAGAACACTGGATTTGGATTCAGAACTAGATCTCAGTTCCAGTTTCACCACTTTTTATCTATGTGGTATTAGAAGAGTCATTTAATCTTGAGTTCCAAATGGTTTCCCCTCCTTTCCTCCCAAACTAGCACAATGCCTTGCACGTAGGAGGTACTTTAACTATTCTTGTAGAATTGAATCTTGCTTTTTTATGTATTGATTTTTTTTATCTGTAAAATATTATATTTGTGCTATCTTTTTCACAGGGATGTGAGAGACAAATGAGAAAATGTCTGTAAAGTATGTGTGCCTGTGTGATTGTAATTCTGCATTTGGAACTCTAGCAACAGGCCTGGACATCAAATATGGAGCTCTCTGCTTCTTCTTTCCCAGTATTTCTTCCAGGAGGGTTTCAGACATTGACTTGGAATAGATTACCCAGAGTGCCACTGACCCTGAACTTGGTTTTGCATAGTCCCTCTGGAATCAACCAATCAATAACCATTTATTAAGTAGCTACCATGTGCTAGCACTGGGAATTTTGTTTTATTTTCCAGGTAAAATAAGATGTAGAATAATAGATCATTAAATCAGAGATTTAGAGCTGTAACAGACTGCAGAAGTTATTTAGTTCAATCTCCTCATTTTATAGATGAGGAAACTGATACTCAGGGATGTTAAAATACTTGCTCAGGGGAACACAGGTAGTAAACCTCAGAAGTAGAATCTGAATTCAGAATTCTGATTTTTGAGCCAGTGCTCTGTCAGGTTCTGAGGTCTATTCTCTCTGGTTATCTATAGGAGGGGTATGTGAATTCTGTCAAGAAAAGTGGGTATCACCATCCTCGCTAGGGGAAGGCAAGGAATTTGCTCTCAATTAGACCCTCCGTTGCTCCCAATTCAATGGAAGGATTTGGAGGTAGGAAAATAGAAGGGGAATAAGAAGAATATAAGATTTTTTTGACCTCCAAAATCCTGATCCAAATGTGAGAAAGATAAAGACCTGCAGTGTTTCAATGAGGTCATTATAGTCAAAGTTTCAGCCTTATCTCTCTCCCAACTTTCATTGGAGACTTTAAATTAAAAAGTACCAAATCAAGGATTTAATTTAAGAAAAAAGAAAGGAGATTAATTCCTGTTTGAACTACCTGGGTATTTAGAACATTCAGCCTATCTCAGCAGAATGTCAGAAGATTACTAGGAAGAGGAAATGAAGATTATCTAGGATTTTTAACAGTTTGCTTTTTTTTTTTTTTTTAATAAAATTTAGAAAGCAGATAAGGTACCCAAAATAGATACTGACAAGCTCAGATGTCTCCTTTTCCTTTAAAAGTATGGGACAACTGCAAGTATTCCTGGAATGTAGATACAGATCTGCCACCAAGTTACTATTTGACCTTGGATAAATCCCATGCAGTCTCCAGGTCTCACTTTCCTACTCTATAAAGAGGGTCGGTTGAGCTAAATGGCCTAGAATTGGAGCAATAATAACTATTGAAATGGAAGAGGTTAAGGGGCATAAGGGTTCTTTGGTAAATAGTTTGTAAAACTATTAATAATAGATTTGGCAATAGGTAGTAATAGAATAGTAATATTCTATTAGTAATTATTAATATTCTATCATTACTAATATTCCATTAGTAATTAGTAGTAGTAATATTCTATAAATAAGGTAGTAATAGAATTGGTAATAGGTGTAAAAGTCCTTGGCATTTCTGATATTCTACATGTTCATGACTATTTCTAAGGAAATAAATTTATTGTTCAGTTGTTTTCACTCATGTCTCATTCTTTGTGACCCCATTTGAAGTTTTCTTGAAAAAGATACTGGAGTGGTTTGTCATTTACTTCTCCAGATCATTTTACAGGAAACTGAGGCAAAAAAAGGGTTAAGTAAGTGATCTGCTCACTCTGGCACAACATAGCTGGTAAGTGTCCAAAGCCATATCTTCCTGACTCCAAGGCCAGCACTCTGCCTTATTGCCTAAGGAAATGATAGATGGGAGTTATTATAGAGAGGTAGGTAGGAAAATACCAAGCATTTATTAAGTACTTGTCATGTGAAAGGCTCTATGTAAGCACTGGACACTGAAAAAGAAAGATGGTTCCTACACTCAAGGAGCTTGCATTCTAATGGAGGAAGGCAATATACAAAAGAAAGCTGAAAGGAGGGAGGAATTAAATTTTGGGGGAAATTATTGAAGCCTGTAAAGTCAGAAGCATAACAGGGAAGGGAATAAAGGCTGGTTCATCTCAGCTGCTCTCCAAAATGGAGGTCCTAGGAAGAACTAATTCACCAATAAGAAGCAGCCAGCATGACAGGTGGATATTCCAGGATGATGAGGTCTCAGGTGCTGAGGGAGTCCCTAGAGTGAGGAAGCGTTGCACTTTCTGGATGCTCTTGTCCAAAGTTGTCATCACATAATTTGTTGGAACCAGGCAGGCAAATGGGCCTATTAATAGGTGATATCTTAATTGATGAGCATTTATTGAACACCTACTGAGTTCAGTGGTCTGTGCCAGGAACTACTGAAGGAATGCACAGAAGAAATGGGAAGCACTGTCCTTCCTTTGTGGAAAAGTATTATTTCTAGGCTGAATGAAATATTCTTTACCAGAGAGGGGAGGGCTAGGTTGAAATGAGTGATGTTTGCATTATAACATTATCCCTCGATCAATACATTTTGTGGATAAACACAGGCCATCCAAAAAAGGTTGGCCCCTCAGGGAAGAATGATGAGAATTTCTCAGCTTTAGTCAAATTGGACTTTGGTTTCAAGTAATCATGCTCTAACAATGAGACAAGGAGTAAGTGAGATTCCTTATCGTTGCCTAGACAGATTATACCATGCTATTTGGGAAGCTATTATTGTGGCTCTAGTCCAGAAAAAAACTTCTGAAGTTTTTGGAACTATGTTTTTTTTTTTTTTTTTTTTTTTTCAGTAACAGTATATTCAGGGGCTGTATCTCACCCATTCTGACCTGCCACTTTTCTCAATCTTCCCTCTATTTGGAACCCTTTTTGTCTGGAACATGACCCAAAATAGAAGTTTTCACTACCTTTCTGTCTATGACTGCAGAAGTGGGAAAACTATTAGATTCACCTGAGTGCTACTCATCCCTGAACTGTTCTCATTCCTGAGCTGTTCTGATGCATAGAGTTACCGGGATTGCTTGGTGTATATGTGTTTCTACTGTGTCAAGAGGTGGGTAGAATTCTTTATCATTAAAGTCTTCTGGAAACGGTATTGAATCTTATTGGCCAAAGTTCTCAAATCTTTCAAAATTGTTCATTTTTACATGTTGTTAATAAAATGAATTGTTCTTCAGGTTCTGTATACTTCACTCTATACCAGTTCATCTGGGTCTTCCCAAGTTACTCTAAAATATACTTTCTTATCATTCTTATGGGTCAATTTGTTCAGCCATTTCCCAGTTGAGGGATACTCCCCACTCACGGTATATAATTCTTTGTCATCACAAAAAGAGCTGCAGTATTTATTATTATTATTATTATTATTTTATATATAGCACCTTTTCTTCTTTCTTGGATTTCTTTAGGGACAAATTAAATTATTTTTACATGTGATTTCCCCAGAGATAATTTTTTTCTTTCTTGGATTTTGAATAGGACTTTGTACTTTTCTTTTTTTTTTTAAATAAAGCTTTTTATTTTCAAAATACATCCATAGATAGTTTTCAACATTCACCCTTGCAAAATCTTGTGTTCCAAATTTTTTTCTCCCTCTCTTCCTCCCATCTCCTCTCCTAGAGAGCAGATAATCCAATATATGTTAAACATGTGCATGAATGTACTTTTCTTAGCACTTACATCCTATAACCTTACAGTATTATAGGAACCATGAAACAAAGGACTTTGTCTAATTTAATTGTTGTGTCTCCCTGGATGTCCAATAAATGTTTATTGAAATGTTATGCTTTATCCAATGTGGGGTAAGATTGCTGGTGTTAATATTTTATATTCAATTAGAATTTTAAAAACTATCCACAATGACACTGAAGTTTAGGAGATTGAGAGGAGGTTATATGCTTTTTTTCAAGGCTCATTCCTACTCTATGAATGGAATAAGAAAGAGCAACAGTTTTGATGAAGTGGAAACTGGAAGAATAGAGCACAAATGTCTATATAGTATACAACTGAAGGGGAATCCTTGTATATATAGTAACATAACAGTAACAAGTATTAAGTAGAATGTGATTAGGGCATAGTAGGATATTGCTTTTAAAATGCAAATATTACTGTGAGGTTCCTCAATATGAATTAGCTAATCAGACCACTTTTCTTAATGTTTTCCAAGAGTTAGATAGTGAAGAAAGAAATGGGAGTTTTAATGGGGGAAAAGAGAGAAAACAATGCCAGTATGGTTGGGCCTAGAATAGTGGATAGCAAGCATGAGGATGTTTGACACTGGGGAGGAGAGGGTGATTGGCAGGAAAAGGGAAGACAAAAGAAATGGGGAGATGAAAGTCTGAAGATAAATGTGAAGTTAGAAGTTAGGTTAAACTAGAAATAGAAAAAATCTACCAATCATCGCCTCAATCATATCCTTTGTGGAAAACACATAGGAACAATATTGCCAAATTTTGAAACCTCCAGATTAAAGACAAAATTTTGCAAGGAAAAAAAAATGAAAGAGATAAAGATGAAAAAAATTGTAAATTTGCTGAGATCTTGGCCTGTGTTTGTCACATTTTTGAGGAGAGCTGACTTTGGGTGGCTATGAGTCACTGGAAACATTTAAAAAATAATAGGGGAGGAGAAAACTACTTTTGTATATACACAAGCAAGGTACCATGGGAGCTACAAGATAGGAAGAATAACACTTGAGATATCCAGAAGTGCATAGGAAACAATATTTAAGAATTGAAAAATAACATCCACGGATTCAAAAGTCTATACGCAAATGTCCAAGGTATGGATAATAAGCAAGATAAACGGCATACTTAATGTAAAAAGAAACATTTGACTTAATGGATATCACTGAGACTTGTTGGAATGTTTGACTAAACTATGGCCTGGTATGGATCTGTCTTATTCAAAAGAAACAAAATAGGTAAAAGGGGTGAGGTATGAGGGAGCGTTTTATATTAAAAAAGTGTTACCATGCAAAAAAAAATCCAGGAAACAGATGGGGGGGAACAATAGAAAGAAGAAAAGATTGAGGTGAAGAACTATGAAGAGAAGAGATTCTTGCTGTCACACACTATAGGCCCCAAGGATCCTTACACAGAACATAGTGACTCCATTTTTATTTGCATTTGACCCCACTGCCCTAAAATATTTGAACAGAATGAGGGCATAGATGAGACATTTAGAAACAGGTCACAGGCCTTGCATTACATATGATAATAGTAGTGATGGAGGTTTTCAGTTACTCAGTCATCTGATTTTTTTTTTCTCTGATGAAGTATAATAAAAATCAGAGAAAGAGTAGCAAATAATTTCTTGGCTTTACTGAATGATAATGTCATCCTTCTAAAGTTGGAGGAACCAATAAAAGAAAATTCTATTTGCAAACAGATTTCTACCAACAGGGAGGAAGCAGTTGCTGGGGTGGAAAATAGGGGCTTCATAGAAAAATGATTCCTTCTTCCTAAAGGACACGATAGAGAAACAGAAAGCCAGGCAGTCTGACTTGTACCTCATATTTTGGGGGTGCTGATTTTAAAAGGAAAAAAGTTAAAGGAAGATTAGGTAGAATGTTGAGGTATAAAATTCTATGGGAAAAGTCAGTTCATGGTAGAAAGGAAATTCTCAAAAAATATCTTGAAAGCAAAAAGGAAAACAATTCCTGTAATAAAGAAAAAAAACAAACCAATGGGAGTTGTTTGGAGATATCAATGTAGCTTCAGAGAAATCTCATTAGCTAACTTAGATTTTTGTAAAATTTTCAATATATTTTTAGACATAATGGATTTATATAAAATATAACTTCAATTAGCTTATGTAATTCAAATAATTTATATCAAATTTAACTTTCATATAATTCATGCTATTCTGATTCTGATTTAGAGGACCAAAATTTAGGCTGAGTTCAGGAGAAACTTTCTAATAATAAGGGCTATCTAAAAATAGAGTGGGGCAGCTAGGTTAAATAAAATGTGATACATAAAGGTAATGGAATATTACTATGTTATAAGAAACTATGAATATGATCAATAGAGAGGAGCTTTTGGAAACTTCTGTGAATTGATATAAAACAACAGAAGTAGCATCAGGAAAAAATATACACAATGATTATCACTGTAAATGGAAAGATCTACCACACATGAAATTAAAAAATGAAATGTTGCAAATTATAAATAATAAACAGAACCTGAAAAAAAGATTTTAGTGGACACTCTAAATATGCCCCTTTGCAGAAGCAGGAGGTCCATAGATGTTTCACATTGTGAATGTTTTCATCCACAAATTCATGTCATCTTGGGTTATGTTTAGGAAATATCTAAAGGTAATAATAGATAGTTCTTTTGCTCAGAACACATCTGGGTGTGTTTCTACATCTGGGTCCCATAGTTTAGGAAAGCATTGATAAATGGAGAACAGTTAATGAACATTTAAAAAAAGCTTTTTGTTTTCAAAACATATGCATGAATAATTTTTCAACATTGACACTTGCAAAATCTTGTGTTCCAATCTTTCCTCCTCTTCTGCCTACCCCCTCCCCTAGACAGCAAGTAATCCAATATATGTTAAACACGTGCAATTCTTCTATGTATATTTCCACAATTATCATGCTGCATAAGAAAAATCAGATCAAAAAGGAAAAAAATGAGAAAGAAAATAAAATTCAAGTAAACAACAACAAAAAGAGTGAAAATACTGCATTGTGATCCATACTTGGTTCCCACAGTTCTGGGTATACATAGATGACTGTCTTCTTCACAAGACCATTGAAACTGGCCTGAATCTTCTGAAATATCTCCTCATATTGGCCTAAAATAAATGAATATGTATTAGTTCCTACTGTGTTATGGCATTGGGAATACAAAGAAAGGTAAAAGTCAGTCCCTGTTCTAAAGAGGAGAGACAACATGCAAACAGTGTGCAAACAAGATCTACAGGGGGCAAATTGATAGTAATCAAGATTGAAGGCAAAATAAAGAAGTGAGCAAGAAGTGGAAAGGTGAAGAATGTTAAGGCTATGTTATGTAAAGATGGAGCAAAGTAACTGGGAATATTGATTCTGGAGAAGAGAAGCCTGGGAGAAAATGTAACAGCTGTCTTTTAGGTTGAGAAAAGCTTCATGGAAGAGGGATTTAACTTGCTCTATTAGGAACAACAGAGATATAAATATACAATAAAAATCATGAAGAGACAAATTTAGGCTGAGTTCAGAAGAAACTTTTTAATAATTAGGGCTATCTAGAACAGAACAGGGCAGCTAGGTGGAGTAATGGATAAAGTTCTGGGCCTGGAGTCGGAAGGACCCAAGTTTAAATCTGGTTTCAGACATTCATTAGCTGTGTGACCCTAGGGAACCCACTTAATCCTGTTTGCCTCAATTTCTCATTTGTAAAATGAGCTGGAGGAAAAAATGGCAAACCACTATAATTGCCAAGAAAATCCCAAAAGGGGTCACAGAATCAGACATTACTGAAAACTGACTGAACAAAAAAGTAGAGTAAGTGATTTCTGGAGGGAGTGAATCATAGTCAATGGAGTTCTTTATGCAAAGACTGGACAACTGGATAACTGTTTCCCTGTATTGTTTTGGGGATTTTAAAAAATAATATTTTTTTCCCAATTACATGTAAAGACAATTTTTAAAAAATTGTTAATTTTTAATACACATTGAAAACTATGGGAGAGGGAAGAAAAAAAAGTGAACATACTATGTGTTGATTTAGATTCAATCTCCATAGTTCTCTTTCTGGATGCAGATAGCATTTCCTATCCAGTCTTTTGGAATTGCTATGGATCACTGAAACTACTGAAAAGAATCAAGTCTTTCATAGTTGTTCATTGCACATTCTCGATGTTATTGTGTACACTCTATTCCTGGTTCTCCTTGTTTCATTCAGAATCAGATCCTGTAAATCTTTCCCGGATATAAAGACAAAAAATTCATTTAAAAATATTTAAGTTCCAAAATTTTCTCCCTTCCTCGCTTTCCCCTTCCCTCTCTCCTTCCTAAAATGGTAAGTAATTTGATGTACATTATAAATGTATAATCATGTAAAATGTATTTCTATATGGCATAGAAAGGGGAAGGAAGTCCTTTTAAAATACAATTTTCTTCTTAAAAATTATGAATTTAACCTATATCTACAAACATAAACATTTTAATATATGAAAAAATATATTATAAATAGTTTTTACTTGGGGGGAGCCCATATCCCTGAGTCAAGTAAAATAAAACAGTTTCTTGAGTGTTTCTAAAAAAGTATATCTCATTTTTTACCTCTACTTAGTCATCTCTCTGCCAAGAGGTGGGAACATGCTTTATCATCAGTCTTTTGAAGCCAAGTGGTCATGGAATTAATCAGATTTCTTAAGTTTTTCAAAGTTGTTTTACTTACCTTATTTTGCTCATTGTGTACATTGTTTTTCTGATTCTATTCATTAATATTGTTACCAGTTAATACACATCTTCTCAGGTTTCGCTGAATTCATAATATTTACCATTTTTTTCATAAAAATAATATTCTATTATATTCATGTGCCATAGTTTGTTCAGCTGGTGGACATCTATTTTCTTGTAAGTTCTTTACTAGAACTCCACAAAATTGACTTCATATCACACTTTTTGAAGTTCAACTTGAACTTTTGACATTCAACTTGATTGTAATTTAGGAACTGTTCATGCAAAAGTGCCAAATGAATTCTATAACCTGGAAGTGATATAGGAAATTTTAAAAGGGGGGGGAAGGGAATGAGTGAAGGCCAAGACTGAATAAGGATAGTTAAGTGTTTTTTTTTTTTTTTTTTTTTTTTTTTTTTTTTTTTTTTTTAGTGATAGAATGAAGGCATTTCAGTTTCTCTGAGCTTTGTATTTCTTTGTATTTTAAAAGAGCAGTTAACTGCTTAATAAACCATGGGCTATTGAAGGAAGCAAAGAATGCTCAATGTTGGATCTTGGGAAATTTAAGGCTCTGAAGGGCTGTCTATCCCTTTTGATCAAACATTTGTGCTCTGAATCTGTCTGGTTTCCCACCCTGTTTTTTTCTTCTGCTCTGTGGCATATTAGAAAGAACAGCTAATGTAGGATAAAATGGAGAGTAATTTTTTTAGTCTTTTCCCAAAATAAGGGGTATAAATAAGCTGAAGTGGGGATTTAATAGCTGCCTATAATGGGTGGTACTGAATATTGGAAATTAGATTATAAGTAACATGGAAGGGTATGGAATCTCCATTTCTGCTTTCTGGATGTAATTGTAGGAAATTCTGTCCAATTTCAAATTCATTTATCTACTGTTATGTATTCTCCATGAGCACAATATTTTAATGGACCATTATGTATTTTCTGCTCTTTTAAACATGGTTGAACATCCTTCTGAATTTTGTTAAGTCAAGGATGTCTAGATGCTTCCTTCTCATTGCTTCCTCTTCTGGGATCAAGTTGATCAGCCTGACCCAAAGGCGCAGTTGGAGCATGAGCATGCTTAAATATCATACACATTCCTCCAAATGGTATTTTTGTGTGGGCAGTCTGGATCTCACTGACAAATGTGGTGGAAACATTACCAGTTGTCCTAGAAACAGGAAAGGAAGTTAGATAAAACAAAACAAGCAAAACGTTTTTGTGTAAGCTATGAACTCTATTTGAAGCTATTTTTTCTTTTCCCTCTTTTCTTTGTTATGAACTTAACAATAATCAATAAGCAGGAACATTCAATATACAATGAAGTAAAACATTTTTATTCTGAATATGGAACTTTTATTATGTATAATTTATTTTAAAAGTTTCATTAAATTGAACAATGTACTGACAAAATTGTTCTATTTGTATCCCATTCTGATTAATTTCCTTTTACATATTTTAAAATATTTTATTGATGCTCTTTACTTACTTTTTTTTGGTATGAATTTCCTCCCCTAATGCCCTCCTCTTTTTTCCTCCCTTTCCATCCAAGACTTAACCTATAGCAAATAGTTAAACAAAACTAATCATTACATTGATTTTGTTTGAAAATGTATTTCATGCTGCACCTGTACTCTCTCATCTTTCTGCCAAGAGTTGGTAGATTTGCTTCATTTTTCATTTTCTGAAATTATTAATTGTTCCTGCGTTGTTCATAATTCTGAAGTCTTACAAAGTTGTTTTTCTTTTCATTATTGTAGTTATTAAGTAAATTATTCTCCTGGTTCTGTTCATTTCACTTTGTCTAAGATCATACAAGTCTCCTTGAGGTTAGATTTTGCTCCTTTCTCATATATTTGTGTAAATCATAGAACATTAATAAGAAGGGACACAAGTAAGACTGGGCCTTACATGCAAATAGAAAAATTAAGTACCATGGGATGAAGTGATATCTAAGGTAACAGCTTGGCAAGGTTGGTTTAGAGTCCAGATCCCTTGAACTGGATTCAGTGTGCTATGTCCCAATGTCTCCCTTTACTCCCTGTGGATCAAATCTCCTATAGAGCCAAGTCTAGCACTGCAAACAACAGGTACTCTATAATGTCCGGGCTGGCTTTCTGGAGGTCCTCTGGAAGGGCCTTGATCTCAAGATAGACACGGAGAATGGACAAAAATGGAATCCAAAGTCTTTATTGTCTTTTACACAGTTTGTGCCTGTCATAGTCTATCACAGTCTGTCTGAGCCAGTCTCCTAGAGCAGTCTGCCAGTCTCAACCAGTCTCCCTCTGAGTCTGACTTTGTCCCCAGTTTAATACCCTATTCACTTACATCATTACAGTATACTGAATATGTGTGAGCTAGAGGACCATTACATCACCATGTTAAGTAGTAAGTATATATGTGAACTAGAGAACAATCATCTCATCATTTCCACTGAGCTAACACCTTGTTTCATGTATACTCTCTCTAGAGTCACCCAATATCTGTGATGCTCTACAATACTCTATACTGACATTGAGGTTGAACTTGTTGCCTATAGGTAGATCTGCCTCTTTAAGAAAATTTAAGTGTGTGGAGCAGATCAATTTGGGAAAGATTACTCATATTGTAACAATATTCTTTTCATAAGAGGATTAACTAAAGTGGCTTTTATATGGGAAAACATATTTCAGTGTTTATTTCCAGTTGAGTAACTGAGTCTTTGGTCTCAGAGTTGAACAGAAGGAATAGAGTAGGCTACATTGCCTTTGGGAAATTAAGTTCTTTTGATGACTCTAAGCTTTTCCACAAAAGAATGAGCCATTAAAAATGCCAGTATTCTTCTTGTGAAGTCCTGGACACTTGCTTCCTAATTGAAGAGGTTGAAGACCACTTAAAGGGCAATGAAAAATGAAAATAAAAGAGTACACTACATTACAAAAATTGATAGCTAGCATATATGTAGCACTTTAAGATTTGTGAATTGTTTTAGTTATCTCATTTAATCCTGACCATTTTATTATTATGTCCATTTTACACTTGAGAAAACTGAGGTCAAGAAAAGTCAATTGTCTTGCTCAGTCACAAAGCTAGTAAGTATTTGAATTTGGATTTGAATCTAGGCCTTGACTTCAGGTAAAATCCCTCTATCCACTTTGATACCTCTTTGCTTATACAAGATGTCATCTAACCATTTGTTTACAAAAAGATTGGATATGCAATGTGAATGAGAAATAATTGATGGACAGCTCACACTTGTCACTGGTGTCAAGAGAGCATGAAGAAGGTCACTTGTATGTTAGTGGACATTTTCTGAGCAAACTTTGATGAGCAACAAACATTGCTTGCCATTGATAGGAATGGATGAATTGGGATGTGCTTTGTTAGAGGGAATGCTTACATCCATGCATTTCTAGATCTATTGGATTACAGGAAGTTGAATGATTGATGTTTAGAAACTGAAATGAAGGACTCAGAGACACTAGTAACAATTCAACAAACATTTAATAAGTTTCTGTCATATGGATAAACAGAGTGCTAGATCTTAGAGAGTAAAAAAATGAAACTTGAAGGAGCTAAGACTCTAGAAGGAGGACAAGACAGGTAGATATATAACAATAATAACACTTAGAATTTAATATATACACTGGAAAAGTTTAATTATAAGGGAAAAGGGATTTTAGGCAGGGATCATGTTTATCTTGAAGGAGGGACCGCAGAGGAACAGGGAAAAATTGGGGAAAGGTTAGTAGTTTCCTTTGGTTGGGATATGGAGTGTGCAAAGGAGGAAAGTAATGCAAATTCATATTAATATAAATTCTTAGGAAGCTCATTTTGGTAGCTATGTGTAGGATAGTTTAGAAATGGAAAAAGACTAGAGGAAGGGAGAGAAATTAGGAAATCATTACAATAAATTGAGGTGAATTAAAACAAGGGCCTGAATGAGAGTGGTAACAATTTGAGTAGAAAGAAGGTGATGACTGCTAGAGATACTGAAAAGCCAAAATCAACAAAATTTAGCAGTTAATTATATGTAGGGGGAAGAGGCAAAGATGAGTTGGTTGTTAGTGGTTGGCTACATGGGAGGATGGTGGTGCCATCAATAGATATAGGGAAGTTATAAAGAGGATAGAGTTTCAGGGGGAAGCTAAATAGACCTTTTTTGATACAATGAGCTTTAAATGTCCACCGGATAACCAAAGGCTGATTTTATATGGCTAAAGAATGAGCGGCTAGTCAGTAACTAGAAGCAGTGTATATAGGCTATTTTTTTTTCTGGAAATTTGGCAGGGGGAGACAGTACTTTAGTTTGATAGGAATAGCATGGCCAGAATTTTTATGATGGAAAGACATGAACATGTACATAGAGTAAAGCTAAATTGAAATGTTAGGAGTCACTGCCCACTAATGATCAATCATGAATGAAGAGAACACATCTGTGCATTGAGAATGTAAATCATTGGGGAAATGGAATTTGATTTACAAATATAGTGATTTACAAATACAGTGAATATTACCAGGCATGCCTGAGGACTGCCAATCTCTCATTTTTTTCTACTGTGTCCTTGACAAAGCATGAACTTACCTTGTGTCCTTGGATATCACATTGATGCATCTGGTTTAGACACCAAAGATACATCTTTAGACCTTTAAAAAGTGAGGATGGAGAACAGAGTCAAGATGGCATAGAAAAGGCAATGACTATCTGAGCTCTGCCTCAGACCATTTTGAACACCTTTAAATAATGCCATAAAACTTTCTGGAGCAGGAGAATCTACAAAAGGTTGGAATTAAATAATTCTCCAGTCAAAGATACAGGAAAGGGCTGTTGCACCTAGGTTAGCATGGAGCATAGTTCAGTGCAAGCCTTGCCAGAACAGACCCAGACCCAGAAAAATAGGAGCAGGCCTTGGGAGCCACTGAATCATCATCATCATCAGCAGCAGCCCACTTCTCAGACAACAGACAGTAAGGGAATAGAACAACTGGTTGGAAGATTACAGAGATCTCTTTGCTAGCACTGAGGCAGGACTCTGTTGCTTTGCCCATACTTGGATCTGGGTGGCAGTCCTGGGTGGCAATCCCACTAATACACCAGAGCTTGAGATGTAATACTAGAGAAATAGACAAGTAGAGATTGGTTTTGATTTTTAATGTGGAGAGTTAATAAGCTATCTGACCAAATGGGACTATAGTCCAAAGCAATCAGTGCAGATAAACAGAGGCAGAGAGCTTATATGGGGTTTTGTAAGTACAGAATACATAACTTGAGGATACAATTTTATCCTAACATTTTGCAGCTGTTGTTATCTTTAAGGGAAACAAAGGAAGATAAGGGGGGGGGGGCAAGGACACAGAGGATGGACAAGCCATCATTCCAGAAAAGTATCATTACTTAAACTTGACAGGATAGAGGTCAAGATAAGAAGGTCAAGGACAGGAGAGAGGGAGATATGGGACAATATTCAAAAGGAGGGGGAATCATCCTAGCAAGAATAGTGATAAGGCATGTGGGTGATTATGACACATTGCTATATAAAGGGAGGTCGGAGCTTCAGGGTTTTCTTGGGTTCTCTTCTAACTTCAATTTTTCCAGTCCTAATTGCAAAGAAAGGGGGGTGTCTATGGCCTATTATTCGGGGCTCAATAGAGGTCACAGTGGACTGAGGACTCTTGTCACAATTCCAGGACAGAAAAGAATTGTTTGCTCAGAGACTAGAAAACAGGTTAGGAGAATAGTAAACACCCCCCTCCTTAAATCATATCACCTTGGAAAAGCTGAAAACATATAAGCCCCTAGAAGTATATCTGAAAACAGTTGTATAAAACTCCTGAAGCTTGGGATTGTACATCCTCTACTCTGGAATCAGATCCCTACTTTAATAGTAAAGCTGAGAAGTAGACTAGGGAAATGAGCAAAGAATAGAAAAAAATTCTGACCATAGAAGTTACTATGATGAGTGACAAGGAAGATCAAAACATGCTCAGAAGATAAGAAAGTCAAAATTCCAACATCCAAAGCCTCCAAGAAAAATATGAATTGGAACAGCTAAAAAAATACTGTGAAAATCAAGTAAGAGAGATAGAAGAAAAATTGGTAAGAGAAATGAAAGTGATACATGAAAACAATGAAAAATTAGCCAACAGTTTGGTAAAGGAGACACAGAAAAATACTGAAGAAAATAGTATCCTAAAAACAGACTATGCTAAATGCTAAAATAGGAACGAAAAACCAGAGAAGAGAAGAATGCCTTTAAAAAGCAGAATTGGCCAAATGGAAAAGGGACACAAAAATTCATGAAGAAAATAAACATCTTAAAAAATAGAATTGACTAAATTAAGGAAGTAAAAAAGTTCATGGAAGAAAATAATTCTTTAAAAATCAATATTGAACAAATAGAAGCCAATGACTTTATGAGAAATTAAGAAACAATAAACAAAGCCAAAGAAATGAAAGAAGACAATGTGAAATATCTCATTGGAAAAACAACTAACCTGGAAAATAGACCCAGAAGAGAGATAATTTAAAAATTTTTGGACTACCAGAAAGCTATGACTCCCCCCACCCCCCAAAGCGTAGACAAAAAATTGCCAAGGAAAACAGTTCTGATATTTCAGGACCAAAGGGTAAAACAGAAATGGAAAGAATCCACTGATTACTTCCCAAAAGAAGTCTGAAAATGAAAATTTGCATAGATGTTAGAATCAAATTTCAGAGCTCTCAGGTAAAGGAGAAAATAATTGCAAATAGCCAGAAAGAAATAATTAATTCAAGTGTCATTGAGATATAGTCACAATAACACAAGATTTATCAGCTTCAACATGAAAGGATTGGAAGGCTTGGAATATGACATTCTGGAAGGCAAAATAGTTAGGATTACAACCAAGAATCATCTACCCAGCAAACTGACCATAATCCTTCAAGAGAAAAATGGGCATTCAATAACATAGAGGCTCTTTAGCATTTTTGATGAAAAAACCAAAGATTAATAGAAATTTTGACTTTCAAGTACAAAATTCAATAGAAGTATAAAAAAGTAAACAGGAAATGAAATCATAAGGGACTTAAACTGATTCCACTTCTACATGGGAAGATGGTACTTGTAACTTATAAGAATTTTCTCATTATGAGGGCAGTTGGGAAGGGAAATATCTATTATCTATCTATCTGAGAATGGGGGCAGTTGTGAGTTGAATATGAAGGGATGATATCTGAAAAAAATAAAATTAAGGAATGAGAAAGGAATGTACTGGGAGAAAGGGAAAGGGAGGAGTAAAATGGGATAAATTATCTCACATGAAAAGGGCAAGCTTTTACAGTGGAAGAGAAGAGGGAGAAAAGTGAAGGAGAGTAAATGATTCTTAATCTTATCAGAACTGGCTCAAATAGTGAATAACATACACACTCAATTGGATATGGAAATCTTACTCTATAGGAAAGTAGGAGAGGTGATAGAAGGGAGGCAGAATGGGGGATGGATAGTCAGAAGCAAAACACTTGAGAATGGATAGGCTGAAAGGAGAAAGAGAATAGATGAGGGGTAGAATGGAAGGAAATATAATTAGCAATAGTAACTGTGAAAAGCTCCATCGCTGCCAACTCTAATAATTATAAGGGTCAGGAAAACACTCAGATTTATTCTTTGCAATTCAAGAAGCAATTAATAATCATAGATAAACTGAGAATTGCTTAGATTTGGAAGTACATCCACTACTCCCACATTTAAGTTAGAAATGCTGCCTGAGTTGAACAGTGATCTCAAAGAATCAATGTGTCTTCCCAAGTGCCTTTTATGCCTTAGAAAAATATAGAGATTGGAGAATCTAATATTCTGTATTGTGCTCTTGTAAAACATTGGTGCTCTATCTGCTCCATCTACTGAACTTCCAAACTTAAAATAGAGCTTTCAAATATTTTACCCTTTCAATGACTAATATAGTCAGTTAACTTGATTAAATACTTTCTAAAACTGCCATTCAAAATTTCTTTCTGTTTTATTTAAGAACATGGTAAGTTTTTGATGATTGGATGAATTCACTTGGAACATGAAAGCTGAGTTTAGGCTCCTAATTCTTTTTAAATCAAGTATTCAATTATTCAATTTTAAAATTGGGAAAGAACCTTATTGATAATCTAGTTTAGTGCCTACCCAGATCTCAGATAAGATCTACAACATCTTTCCTCTATCCCTACTCTTGCAATTGTCATTTTGACTCCCTTGAAGATATCTAGTGGTGATAGATGATGAAATAGACTACTCACTTGCAGAGAGCTGATGGAGTGTTGATGGACTGACGCTTTTCCTTTCCTTCCTCCCAAGCACATAATAGGTACTTAATTAAGGTTTATTTTCTCCTTCCCTTTGTCCCTCCCTCTCTCCTTTTTTCCCTCCCTCCATCCCTCCTTCCCTCCCTTTCCTTTCCTTCCCATTCCTTCTTTCTTTATGTTTTATTTGACTACAAATCTGTGTTTTTTAATGGGTGGCAGAGGGGGAAATGGAAACAAGATAATTCAGAGCTCAAAATAAAATGTGTTTGAATTTACAGAACAAAAAACCAAACAAGAACAGCAACAAAGTAGATGTGGTAGATGTGTTTATTCTGGGTAGGGAAATTTTCCTTCCATAAGTAAGCCTGATGGTCCTCACTTTGCTACCAATGAGGCTCTAATGTTACAGGGCCCAGTAATATAAGATTTTATCTAGGTTATGTGCCATACATTAGGATCCAAACCTTAAAGCAAAAAAATTAAACAGAGTTTTTTTTTCTTTTATTAAAGCTTTTAATTTTCAAAACACATGCATGGATAATTTTTCAACATTGACCCTTGCAAAACCTTGTGTTCCAAATTCCCCTCTTTCCTCCCACCCCTTGAGAGTTTTAAAAATTAAAAAAAAAAAAGAATATAGGAAACAAGCTAGATAACAACAGAATTATCCATTTTGACTAAATCTTGCATTCTTAATACTATTGAATTTCAATTCCCTAGGGGTTGGGAGGGCTGAGTTGATTTGGAAAAAATAACTAAGATCATGGGCAGAAGCTGAAGATATGCTTATATTTGCTGAAGGAAAGCAAAGGTAGCAAATTCTTGTGCACATGCGGCCAATTCTGAATTTTTTCCTAGACCTCAAAGATTCCCTGGTCAAATTTCTGGGTTCCTAAAATTTAAGCCTCATCTTTCAGTTAACATGGTCCAAACAAAAGTCCATTTTTCAAGTCCATATACTCTTGTTCCAGTTAGCCAGAAGTGTCAATATTCCTTTAATAAGAAGCTTAGAAGAAGTAGGGGATTTATGAAGACAAGAAATGTTTATTGGTGCATTAAAAATAAAGCTCTTATATGAATTTTTTGTTTTATGCCTACTGAGCAAATTAACTATAAACTGGTCAAAAAAATCCAATTGTCCATATAAAACACTATCTTCTCCTACATTCACTCCCCCTCCCCCTATCAATACACACAGCTCTACTATAGTCAAAACTGGCAGACAAAAAGCAGGAAACCTGAATAAGGCAATTTGCCAATTTTAAGTTTACTATGCAAAAGAATGAAACAAGGGCTTGTAGTTGCAGTTATTTTGATTCAATCTGATTTAGTAGGAGTTTATGAACATCCACTATTACATAGGCACATATAATTTTTAATGGGCGGAACTGAGATGGGAGGTGGATAAAACACTGGTTTGGATCAGGAGGATTCATCTTCATGAGTTCAATTTTGCTTTAGACACCTACTTGCTGTGTGACCTTGGGCAAGTTATTTAACCCTATTTGCCTCAGTTCCTCATCTATAAAATAACCTGGAGAAGGAATTGGCAAACTACTACATCATCATTATTAAGAAAACACCCAGATGAGGTCACAGAGAGTTGGGACAAGACTGAAATAACAACAACTACTCCACAACTTTAGAAAAAAGAAAATATTACACTTTGGAATAAGTTTTATATCTTTAAGTCATTTTTTTGGGGGAAATAACATCAATCTAGTACCATGAATAAAATCTGATTTTAAAATTAAAAAAAAAAACACAAGTTGGGTAGAAAGATCAGAATGCACTCTAGAAGTTAAAGAGCTGGAGAGAGAGAGAGAGAGAGAGAGAGAGAGAGAGAGAGAGAGAGAGAGAGAGAGAGAGAGAGAGAGAGAGATCAGACTGAGTCAAGAGGAAAGACCCACAGAGGCATGAATTAGGTTCCCTGTAGGTGAGTCAGGAAACTAAGAGGTTTCATTAGGAGAGGAGAAATTATTAATAGAGGAAGTCTTGAACCTTGAACTGAATAGTGTATTTTCTAGACCAAAGTAGAGGCTTCTAGGGGTCTATAAAACACAAGGACAAGTCAGTGAAAATCCAGACCTTCCTCTTCGGAGAATTTATGAATCATGAAAGTGGTGAAGATTTTGGGAGAACAAACTCTCTACTTACTACAATTCTTTCTCTTTTGGGTAGGGATACAACTCAGGGTCTGTAAGTATAGAGTTCTATCTAAGTCTGAGAGGAAAGCTGGGCTCATTAAAGAAACTGTTGCTAGGGGCTATTGAAATCTTGAAGAATTCTTCCTTGTAGGAAAGTAGAAAATACCTAGCATAGAGTTAGCCTGAAGGTTTTTATTGTTCCATAAAAGGAGGAAGGCAGAGGCATCTTGTCTGTTTTTGTACTTGGGTATGAGTAATTTGCAATTTTGTTCCACATTCAGTGTTGTGGTAGCCTGAGTGCTTGCAGGAGAAGTAATAGCTTTTTTCCTTTTGTGGTGGAAACCTGAGCCAAATCCCTTTATTCTCTAGGGAAATACTGGGTAGGAACACTCTTTATGTGTTTTATTAATAAGTCTTCCAATCTTCAATAAAGATTGAACTACTTTAATATGAACCCACTGCTTTAATAACAATGGGTCACAGGTTGCACAAATACTGGATTTATGGATAATATCTTCAGGAATACAGGTAATGGCTAAAATGAGAATAAGTTACTTAACTGTTGTTTTACTGACAAATATCACAAATTTGCTTAAAAGGAAGGTGGAGAGCAAAAAGATTTTGACTTTCTACAGAATAATTTGTTTACAGAGAAATAGCATGATGTCTGGTGAATTAGTTTTTTTTTTTTTTTTTTTTTTTGTTCTACTAATCAATATTTAACTGCTGCTAATAACTAGCTCTGTGACCCTAGACAAGCCACTATTTATTTCTAGGGATCAATTTCCTCACCTGTATAATGAAGGCAGTTGACTAGACAATTTCATAGATCCCATCTAGTTCTAAAACTCTACAATTATACCTTCTTTAGGATTATTTCTTTTCAGGTTCAAGGGGAATCTTAGTAGTTTTAGTAGTCTGAATAACTGGTCCTTAGTTTACATAACTCTCTCAGGGAGAGTAAGTGTGATATTATAGAGAATTATAGAGAAGAAGAAATATAGAGATTTTATTTATTTTAACCAAGGCATTATTTGGTTCCTAAAATGGGGTATTTTGCTAGCTTGGGTAAAACCAGAAATAGCTGGGGTACTTTGGGAATGGGAAAAAATGGGCAGAAGCTAATGGGCACATTGGAATTATGGGCTTATGTCAGTGACTTTCTTCAATTAGCTTGGGACTTGAAATGCACTGGAGATCAGCAACAAGAGAGCAGTTATCACTTCAGAAGTGTGTGAGCATCTGTTTGTGCCAATAGAATTTTCTTTATAACTTGTCTAATGGACTGCTGAGCCATTCCAGGCATTTAGTATTCATTTGAGTTTCCAGAGGGAACTTGGGGTGTAGTGGGTTGAGGACTGGATTTGATCTTTTGATCACACAATTAGTCTTAGAGGTAAAACAAGGTCTTCAAGGCCAAATACATACCAATTCAGAAATCTATTTAACATTTTCAGTAAGTGACCAACTAGTCTTTGCTTGAAGTGCTGTAAAAAAATAGCCACTCTGCCATTCTCCTTGTTCCACATAAGTAATGATTTATGCTAATTTTGTGTAGTTTTAATTGGTAAGGATTTTTTTTCTTATTCAAATTTCAGTTTGTCTTTTTGTAACTTCTACCCATTGCTCTTCATTCTGCCCTCATGGACTAAGCAAAATAATTCTAGTCATTCTGGCACATTTTCAAGTATTTGAAAACAGCTATTATATTTCTCCACACACTATCTCTTTTATTCTTGTCTCTGCCACTTACTGGCTGTATGATCTTGAATAAGTCAGTTCTTTTATTACTCAACTCCACACACTGTGAATCCAGTGTGATCCAGTGATACTGGTCTCTTTTCTGCTCCTCACACAAGATTCACCATCTCCTGATGGGGCATTTTCACTGTCCCCTGTGCCTAGCATTCTCTTCTTCATCATCTCCACTTTTTGGGTGTCCTGGCTTCCTTCCAGTCCCAGCTAACATCTCACCTTCTACAGCAAGCCTTTTTTGAGTCCTCTTAACATTAGTTCCTTCCCTTGGAGCATTGAAGATTGTATGCATCTTGTTTATACATAGTTGTTTTCAGGTCTCCCTCATTAAACTCTCAGACCCTTGAAACTAGAGGCTGTCTTTTGACTTTCTTTGGATTCTCAGTCTCATATCTGGCACATGGAAGACATTTAATAATTCTTATTGATCAACTGATTGACTCCTTTCTATGCCTCTTTGCATGCTTATTTATAAAATTAGGATTGGCAGCTAGAATCAGGGGGTCCTAAGTTGGGCTGTATTTGAAATGGTTTTATAAAATATTTTGATAGCTTCATTTTGTTATAACTGATTTGATTTGTAATCCTACATATTTTGTTTTATACATTTAAAAACATCATTCTGAGAAGGGATCCATGTACTTCACCAGACTGCCAAAGGAGTCCATGACACACACACACACAAAGATTATGAATACCTGGAGTAGATGATCTTTGAAGTTCTTTCCAAATATGAAATATGACAAATACTACTTTTAGGAAGCTTATTTGCCATTGGTAATGGCTATGTGGCATAATGAGGGGCTTGTTCCTTAGTTGGAGGGACTTGACAAATTGTTATTGGCTAGGGATCCTCTTAGAATAAATTATGAGCCCACCTTTCCTCAAGAAGTGGATGACTCTGTCTAAGTCATACCCTGGAGCTCCTCCATGGATCATTTAGCACAATATATGATTTCCTTGAATAATCTTGTTTTCCACAGGCTGTAGAGCTTAGCTTTCAATCAATTATGCACAAATACATTTTAAAAAGTCAACATGTTACATCTCAGCCTGCCAGCATATTTAGTTTCCCTAGTCTAGGAATTCATGAATCAATTGCTTTAACAATACTTTCCCCAAATTGCCTTTGAATGCCTGTGATGTCATCCACAGTTAATGTGTTCCTGATAAATAATGCATCAGGAAGTGGTGATTTTCCCCCCTGGGGACATAATAAAGAAAACAATTTGCTCCCTTGCTTAGCAGCCCCAGTCTCCTCATCCAGGCCATGTGTCTGATTAGAGAGAGAGGTAGAAGCATAGGAAGAGAACATCGTGGCTGAAAGATGTAAAGATGCGCTCTTTTGGCAGGATGAGGTTCAGAAGCTTAGACATATGTCTTCATGACTTGCTAAGAATAGAAGACTTAGAAATCTTATAAGTTGCCAGATTCTTGCATCATCAACAAGGGGGGTAAAGTTGTCTCTCAGATGGAAAAACTGATGATACTTTGGCTACATGAACCAATGCCAGCCAGCAGCATCATATTGGATAGTATTGGTGGAGTGGTAAGACTTAGAGAGAGCAAAATTTGGGATTAAGGCCAATCTTAGACATTTACTACTTATGTAATCATAGGCAAAGTCACTTCACTCTCCTGAGCCTTGATAGCCTCACTTGTAAAATGAGGAGTGTGGACCAGATGGCCTCTAGGATCCCTTCCAGCTTTAACACTCTAATCCTTTGATCTAATGATGGGCTACTTGCTGCTAGGGCTCTTTCTACTCAGTTCAGTGTCTTAATTGTAATAGATACTTGATAAATCTCTATTGGTTGAAACTCCTGCTTACCTGCTGCTTTTCTTAAGATACCATAACAGAAACATGGAGTCACATAATGTTAGAACCAGAAGAGACCTTAGAGATCCTTTAATTTAACCTACCAAAAAAGCCAGCTGTTGCCCAAATCTGTCCTGAGTATCACAAGCTCTTGATTGTTGTTTTTCAGTGGTTTCAGTCATGTTTGAGTCTTCATCACCCCCTTTGGGGTTTTCTTGGCAAAGATACCAGAGTTGTTTGCCATTTCCTTCTCCAGCTCTTTTTATGCATGAGGAAAATGAAGTAAATAGCATTAAATGACTTGCCCAGGTTCATACAACTAAGTGTCTGAGATAAGATTTGAACTCAGGACTTCTGATTTGAAGATTTGTGTTTTGGTGATTTTTTGATTTATGCTTTTGTTGGCATGTTGGGAGCAAGATCAAAACAATTGCCTCTATTGTCCTGGATTTAACTATTTAACTTCTTGATTGGTAGTTTATTAGCAAATAAAAAAATAAAAATAATTGTCCTCAAGAATCCAAGTTTTTGCCATTAAGTGACACTTTACACTGAAGAAAGTTCATCATAATTATGTCTGGCAATCAAAGTTGCCTGATCCAAGGATTTGGATCAGCTGTTTTTTCATGTCCTCAGGTGGGCTATGTTGGGTACCTCTGAACATACAAGCTGCCCCATTATTGAGCAGAACAAATTGCATTTAGAAAAGATTAATTAGCTCAGTTTCTGTATCCCATTCATGTCCTCTTTTAAGCTATCTGATACCTGCTTAAACTTCATCTTTGACTTACAGTTTAGCTTTCTTATTGCTTTTTTGATTCTTCAAAATCCTACTGGCCACTAGCCTGAGGGATAGCTAGATATCTCAGTGAATTGACTTCTGGTATTTAAAGTCAGGAAGTTCTGGGTTCAAATCCAACCTCAGACAGTTACTACCTGTGTAAACTTGGGCAAATCATTTAATCTGTGTTTGTTTAGGAGTAAACAAGGTGGCTGACTCAGTGGAAAGTGTGCCAGACTTAGAATCAGAAAGACTCCTCTTCCAGAGTTGAAATCTGTCCTCAGACACACTGACTGTGTGACCCTGGGCAAAATCACTTAAACACTTTGCCTCAGTTTCTTCATGTAATGCTAAAGAAGGAAATGATAGACCACTCTAGTATCTTGCCAAGAAAACTTCAAATATAGTAACAGAGACTGAAATACCTGAACAACATTTATATAGTACTATAAGTTTTGTAAATACTTTACCTGTGTTATCTCACTTGATTCACAAAACAACCCTGTGATATAGATGCTTTTATAACCCAATTTTACAGATGAAGGAATTGAGGCTTGCAGAAATTCTAGTAAGAACTAAGTGCAGATACTGCTTTAGACACTAAATAGCTGTGTAACCCTAGATAAATCATGTAACTTCTGTCTGGTTCAGCTTTCTTATCTGCAAAATAGAAATAATAATAGCATCTACCTTCTTGAATTGTTGTGAGGATATAATTTAAGAGTTTTATATATAATCTATGTATGGAGTTTTGAGAATTTTAAAGTGCTATACAAAGCTATATCATCTTAATGTGGAAATGTTTAGAAGAGTTGTATATGTGGGGGAGAGGAGTGAGGGGAAGTGAAGGAGAAAAATTTGGAATGCAAGGTTTTGCTAGGGTAAATGTTGAAAACTATCTTTGCATGCATTTTGAAAATAAAAAACTGTTATAAAAAACAAAATGACATCATCACCATCATCATCATCATCATCATCATCATCATCATTGTTATACTTGTCCATGATTGGTCCCACAACTACTAAGTGTTTGGGGCAAGATTTGACCGTGTGTCTTCTTGGCTCCAATTCCAGTGCTCTAACTCCTGTGCCATTAAGTTTCCCAAGTATTAGTCTAGTATTAGAACAATTTCCACAGAGTAAACATAGGAAGGAGAGAACAAGAAAAGCATTTTAAACAAGCAAGGTAACCAGAGCAATGCTACAAACTTTCAGCCAAGGTGGTTTTCTGCTGATTTGTTGTTCGAGCCTGACTTTTCTTTTAGAAAGAAGAGATAGTTCTCTGGAGGATGGTGGCTCTTCATTTATCAGGCGCCACAATAATTAAGAGCTGAGGTCCCAAGAAATCCCCTTTAACCAAAGTTCTATAGGAGTTCCTTTCTGATTAGCCAATTTCGATCTTATATTTCCACAGGGGATTGTGTTTCTGGCCTCAATTCAAATGATCTTTTGTGTGTATATCTAGAGTGGATAGAATTATTCTACTTGAGGATCTCTCAGTTTGTGTTTATAGATGGACAAGAGAAAAAGAGCATGGAACTAACCGCTAGATCTGGTCATAATCCCATGGATGAGGTGGGAATGAGATCTCTCTCTCTCTTTTTTTAAAAATACATTCAGGAGTCAAGAAAAGAGTAAAGAAATGGGGAATTAAAACTAGGGAAGAAATTGTGTAGGCTTGGAGTCATCTTGAATTCTTCCTTCACCCATTTCCAGTATATTACCATACTGTTAATTTTTTCATATATGAAATTCCTTTTCCCTTTCTTATTTGTGACCATAACTACAACCCTAATCTAGAGAGTTATTACCTTGTGACTAATATTCTTACTAGACTTCCTTCCTCCAATCTCTTTCCTAGCTTATATAGGATCTATTTTATAGGTCCTAGATATGCCTTTTCTATTTAATGCTTTAAGGCTTGCAAAGGAATTTCAATGTTTTTACCTCATTTAATCCTCATGACAATCCTGTGAGATGAATACTAGACTAGGAGAGGTCACATAATGAGTCCAGAGTCTCAAAGCTAGTAAAGTTCTTCAATTAGGGTTTGGTTAAAGTCTTTTTGTCTTCACATCCAGTATTTTATCCTTTAGGCTACCTAGCTGCCACTTTTGTTATATTATTCCTCTGATTGAGGACATGAAATGAGTTTTCACTAGCTAACAGATTAAGTCTAAACTTCAGATTCTTGTAATAAGAGTCTTCTATGAGCACGACACATCTCTCCAGATCTCCCTTTCTACTTCTAGTCCTGAACCCTTCCCTCTGTAAAAACAGAATCTTGACATCTCAGAATAAAAATGGAACTGAAGAGGTTATCTAAACTTCTCCCCAGCAAAGTAGGAATTCTCTTTATGACATTCCATCCAGTTTCTTAAGAACCTCAAATGGAGAGCTCATTACTCCATGAAAAAGGTTTTCTTATACTTTGTTAAGATTAGCTTTCCTGTATCTTCTAATAATTAGTTTTAGTTCTTCCTTTCAAAATAACACAACTCTTGCTCCCTCTAAATAACAGACTTTGAATATTTGAGTGATTCTTTCTCCCTCTCTCCTTGCTATTATTTCCCTCTGCCTAAGCATTCCCTGGTGTGTCTACTAATTTTCATTTGACATGGTTTCTAGAATACTAACCATCTTGGTTATTCTCTGAGGGATGTTGTTCAGTTGCCAATGACCCTTTTAAATGTGCCCCAAACTAAGCCTGATATTCCAAAATGTGGTTTGATTAGCATAAAGTACTGTGGGACAATTACTTCCCATGACTAGAACACATTCCACCTATTATAGCAGCCTAAAGTTAAAAAACTTTGCTGTTTTTTAAGCCACATCACTGTTGACTCAGCTGCTAGATTAAAAAAAAAATAAAAGAATTACTCTCTTAGGCCAGTCCTCCATCTTGTTCTGATGTATTTGATTTTTTCAGCCTAACAATAATTGCCTCCTGCTATGGTCAAATTTTATATTGTTCTCAGTTCGTTATTTCAATCTAAAATAATTTTGAATCTTAGCACCTATCTTACTAACTAGTTCTTTTAATTTTATGTCTTCTAAATTTTAACATATCTATATCTTTGTTCAAATGATAAGAAATTTTAATCAGACAGAACAAAGAACAGAGCTTCATGGATATATTCCACTAGACAGTCTCTACTCCACTATCCGAGTCTTTGTACAGCATAATTAGTCAACTAATTGCTTTTTTAAAAAAAATTCACATTTCTCTATTTTATCCATACAGATATCATGAGAGATTGTGTAAAATACTTTGCTCAAATAATGGTATTTTAGGTCTGATATTTCTCTGATCTTCCAACATTGTTATCATATTTTTTTTAAAAAATGAGAATATCAATTTAACATACCCTAAAGCCATATAGAATATAGAAGACCTCAGAAAAATTTAATTTGATTTTCATTTTAGATTATAAAGAAGTTAAGCTCGAAAGATCTTCAATGACTTGTCCAACCAAGGTCATAGTTAGTTTCTAATATATTTGGAGTAAGAACTTGAATATCTTGATTACAAATCCTATATTTTTTATATTAACTCATGCTGTTAAGCCCAATTTTTTTTTGTCATCATTGCACTGTTTCTCCCCCACTCCAATTCTTAGAAAGAATCAGTTTAATAATTTACTCTGCAATTTTGCCAAGGATCAAGATAATACCAGTCCACATTTTCTAGAATATGTGCTTGAAATTTGGGACAACTGCCCATCTCTGGTCTCCTGGCTCATTTCCTGTTCTCTATGAGTTTTTGAAAACCATCAGGATATGTCAGAGGTTTATGGATTATATAGGGATATGTAACAAGTTTTCATTATTCAAGTTACAGGAGCAATCAAAGAATATAGTCAGATAAGTGAGAATGGATGGGGTTAAGTGATAGGATTCAATATGTGAACATAGGAAATGAGGGCTTGGTTTGATTGTTGAAGGGGCTATAGGCTGGGTCAACAGAGTTTGAGTTGTGGCAGAGCTACAGGCAAAAGGCTAATCAAATCGGTGAAATTAGATAAAATTCAAAGCAGGCAGTACATAAAGTAAATACATCAGGATCACAACCAAGGGGAGAGAGGTCAGAGAGGGAAGAGGAAGGCAGCTTCTAGGATCCTGATTAGCTCAGCAGAAGCACTTGGATGTTCTAACAAAAGTTTCTCTGGCTTTTATCTTCACAGCTACAGATCTTTGCTGGGTCCTAAACCCGGAGACTGGCTAGGGTTTAAGAATATTATATTTCTTATTATAGGATGTGTGCACTTTGGGGAGGGAGCTCATGCTGATTTGTCCAGGACCCTTTGGTTACATGTCAGATTATTATTGTTATATCCTTTGGCCTGTATGAGAGTTCTTCAGAGGGACTAAGTGAGCAGCCTCCTGAGGCTACTCCAGGGTAGGTCTGCTTAGACACAGCAATATTTTACTACTTTTTCTTTCTGTAGTTCTTATGCCTCCCTGTTTCTATAATGTAGGAACTCTCTTGCCAAGAGAAGGAAAACTCTGGAGCTAATGCAGTAGTGTCTACCACTGAGAAATATTTTTTTCTGATGAAAGTTCAGGATAAACCCTGATGAAGAGTAATCCTGACATTAGCTACCAAGAATTGTGAAGATCTTACTAGCAATTCAATGCAATGCAATAAAACTGAATGCAATTCAATAAGGTTTTTATTAAATACTTATTGTGCACCAGGAACAAAATGACAAAATGAAAAAAAATCTTTGCCCTGAATGTATCCATATTGCAAGCGCTACATAAATGTGAAGTGACTTAAAGTGACTAGAAATGACTTAAAGCGACTTAAATTCAATACAAGTGTATGAGAAGATGATTACTTATTGGCCGGAATTTTTGTTTTTCATGTTATGCCATGAATTCTGTTTTGTTTTCTTGGACTTGCCAGTAAAACTCCTCTTTTGAATTTTGTAAATTGTGTGTCATCAAGGATAATTGCAGTCACAGAATTAGACTAAGATGTGATATCAGCAGCTATCTTATCCAACTTAAACTTGGGGAAAAAATCCCTACTTTAATCCCTTTATGGGTGATCATCTAGAATGCTTGAAGACTTCCATGATGAAGAACCCATTACTATTTGAGGAACTTGTTTTTACACATTTGGTTATTGAATGGTTGACATGATTATCTCAGATATTTAGGGCAGTGGAGACTATGAGCCAAAAAGATGAGAAATCCTGCAAAATATACCTGGGCCTGATACAAGCCCTTGAGAAAAGAATTATATGCACTTGAAATTTCCTTTAATTCTGTGCTTTCCTTTCTTTTTCTTTTGCTACAATCTCCATACAAGTTTTCATGACCATGAATATGAGTATTGTAATGATCTCCCCAATTTTGGTCTCCACTCCCTTGAACCCAATCTTGGTGGACAGCTGCCAGGTTCATCTTCCTTATGCAGAAGCTTGGTCCTGCTAACTGTCAGAAAAGCCAGACTTTTGTTGTGGCAGCTGTCCTGAGAGCAGAAATGCTTCAATTCAGGTGAATTCATGCAAACAATTATAGATGAACTTGTGGACAATCTTAACATTGCAGACATTCTTGTTATAAATATTAGTGCTCTACTTCCCAGAACTGAGTGCTTCCATAGTTCTGGATAGAGAAAAAAAATGTTAATCCATGTTTTAACTCTCTATAAGGAATATATAATTAGATAGAATCTTCTTGTTTTCCAAAAGTCACAGTTTAATGAAGTTTCATCTCTGGAAAATAGAGCAACTCAATAAAACAAGTTCAGGAGGCTACTCAACACTCTAAAGACCTGATAAAATTAACTAAGCCTCTTGGGGAGTCGGAGAACATATTTACATAAGGAATATGCTAGATTTGCAGAGAAACTATAACAGTTTCTATAATGAAAAAAACTGTTCCCTTGTCTTGTTCAAAATCTCTCAAAACCACTATTTTGCTAGTTCAACCATCAATAGTCTTCTGCAATCTTATCCCTTATATATCTTTAAAAATGAGGGGGATTGCTTTTAGATATGTCTTGAACTATAAATCCCAAACCTGGAACTTATGCACTCCTCTGATATATGCACCTTTCCCTTGCAGCTGGATGCTTCTGTTTTGGATCTCTCTCTTCCTTCTTATTCCCTTTTCTGGAAATTATTATACCCCATACTTTTGCTTCCTGTTTGAATCAGTTGGAAATCCCTTGCCATTATCTATCACTGGCCTGCCTGTGATAACAGAGATAAGAAACTAACCATATATACTTGAGCAAGAATTCTTCTCTATAGAACTCATGTCTATTAGTCACTTGAGTGAGCTGCCTCATTGTAGAGTGGGGAGCATGGAGAATTGGACAGCTTACAAAATAACAAAGGGAGTAACAAAGCTTGGTAGAGATGATTGGGCAAAGTGTGATAATGCTTTTTCTGTAGGACAATCATTGATCACTCTCTTGCCTACACCTTGCTGTGATCATTTTGCTAAGGATCATGATGACAGACCTTCTAATACACAAGACTTTAATTATACAAATTCCAACAACAAAGATACAAGGAGGAAGAGAGAGAGGGAGGAGGAAATAAAAAGAAGAAAAAAAGTCAGAAAAGGAGGGAGGGAAGAAGAGAGAAAGAGAAGCAGAGATAGTGACAGAGACAGACAGACAGAGAGAGAGAGAGAGAGAGAGAGAGAGAGAGAGAGAGAGAGAGAGAGAGAGAGAGAGAGAGGGAGGGAGGGAGGACAGGGAGACAGACAGAGACACAGACACATAGAGAAACAGAGAGACAGACAGGGAGACAGAGAGAGACAGAGAGACAGAGACAGTGAAAGATAAAGAGGGAGAGAGAGGGAGAGAGAAAGGGAGAAGAAAGAAATGAAGAAAGAAGAAAAGAAAAAAAAGGAAAGAAAGGAGAAATATGAGTCAGCCTCCTGCAGATATTTATATATAAGCACAGTCCTTGTATCTGCAAGGGGTTCCAGTGCCATGGAAGAAAAGAATGGAAATTTGGGATTGATTTAGAATGAGGAGAGGTCAGGTTTGAAGTGTGAATTCATCACTTATTAACTGTAAAACTGCCAAAGAGTGATTTCACCCCATGTGCCTCAATTCCCTCATCTATAAAATAGAAATAATGATATTTGAAGAACTACATACTTCAAAGGATTATTGTGAGGACAAAATGATGACTCATTTGAAGTGATTTGTAAGTCTAAGTGTGCCATATACATATCTTCTTTTATTGTTAAGAGTTAGGCAATAGTTCTATCAGAAAATTTCTCCTTCTGCAGAATGGGGAAGAAGTAGTAATCCCAACTCCCTTGTAAGAGTACATTTAATCAAAGATATTTATTGAAAATATATTTTTGTGCCTGGTGCTCTCTTAAACACTATGAAGCCTTTAAGGGATCCAGTCTCTTCTATAATAAGCTTATCTTCTAATTGGAACAATAGTACCAACCCATAGGAATTTAATTTAATATAGATTTATTTATGAAGCTTCTAATATGTGCAAAGAACTGGGGAGGCAGAGAGTTGACTCAGAGTGGAGTAACTAAGATTTTGTCCCAGGTTGTTGGATTCAGAAAGTCCTGACAGCATATGAGGACCATTAGTAGCTATAAGACATAAGAATATAATATTTAACAAGAAAATTTAAATAGAAGTTAGAGGTGAGCTCTTCTTCTGATTGTTCTACTTCTCTACTATTCTATTCTCACAAATGAGGATGCATCTTATTGTAGATACTCTCCTACCTTTCTAATCTTTTTACCTTTCATTGTATGAGCCAGTGATAGTGGCCTTCATGTGCTTCTTAGTTCATTGTATCATCTCATGACTCCATGTCCCACCCACACCTGAAATGCTTTTCTTTTTCCTTTCTATCTTTAGATTCCCTTAGTTTCCTTAAAGTCTAAAATCCTACATAGTACAAGAAGTCTTTTCTGGCTCTCTTCAACGCTAGTGCCTTCTCTCTGAGATGACCTCCAATATATCCTACCTATAATTGATACTTGATTGCTAGCTTGTTGTTCTGCCCTTTCATTAGAATAAGAGTTCCTTGAGAACAAGTTTTAGCTTTTCTTTATATCCTAGTACTTAGCATAGTGACTGCCATTAAGTTATCCCTTAATAAACGCTTAATGACTTGACCTGCCTGGGATAAAATTTATAGTAGTATCCCTTGGTATAAAATTTTTTAGTGAAGGCTCTGGACAATAACCCTAGTTTCTAGGATCTTGCAAGTCTAATAAGGAACGAAGCTGTTCAGTTATTTTTAGTAGTATCCTATTCTTTGTGACTCTTGCCAAAGACATTGAAGTGATTTGCTATTTCCTTCTCCAGCTCATTCTATAGATAAAGAAACTGAGGCAAAACAGAGTTAAGTGACTTGTCTAGGGTTTCATGATTAGGTAGTGTCTGAGATCAAAATTGAGCTCAGGAAGATGAATCTTCCTGATTCTAGGCTCCACTATGCTACTTAGCTGCCCTGCAAGAAAAACAAGAGACAGAAAGATGCATGATGCCATGTAAGAACACTACAAGATGGTAGGTGATTGGGAGCAACATGCTAAGTACAAGCAGTAAGTGTCATAAGAACTCAGAGAAAATGAGGTTCAATCATCTGTAGATTTATTTAACCTAACCAGGCTTCTTGGATAAGATGGGACTTGTGGTTAAGCCTCAAAGGTTCAGGTTGAATTGTATCATTAAGGAGAGAATAGGAGGTCTGCTTCCTGAAGCTCAAAAAATCCTTTAAGGTAGATAACTAATCGCCTATGTTACTGTCAGCTGCTATGAGTAGAAGGATGCAATGGGAAGAGTCAAATTTTTAATCTAACACCTGACCTTCCATAATAATGCTCTGACTTCCCAGTTATTTAACATCTCATTGCTAATTTAAACCAAACCAGACGAGGATGAGGAACACTGTGTACTTACAATATATAATCTAAATAGCTCTCCCTGAACACAGAGGTGGAGAAGGAAAGGGGAATTTGCTGTTGTTTCTTAATCACTTTTTTAATCCCTAGTGCCTTGCAAAATAAACATGATTAACTTCTGGAGCTGATATAAAAAATAATAATAATAACCCTCAGAGAGGAGAGATCCCAGGCAGCCGATGGATGGTTAATTTGATCAGAGGCTGAGATTTCTTTCTCTTGTCTTTGTGTCCACTGCTGATAAAATTGTGGGAGGGTTGTGATGCTTAATTAACCCTGTAATTCTTACATCTGGACTAATTAGCATATAAATTAGGATGGCTCTCAGATTATGTCTCCTACACCGCTGCCTGCTCCTTTGTGCCATGTATCCCTTTGGTGGCAAGATAGTGGCCTGTATGCCAACATATTGATTGTATTAAGAGAAAAATAATGCTAGGCAGGCAGCCGACTCAGCATCAAACCATCAGCCCTTCAAAGGATGCCATTCAGAAAGAAGGCTACTGCTCAGTTGCCTGGGGGAAGGGCTAGGAAACCTTCCCTCTGGCATCTACTGCTGGAGAGCCTCTATTCCATTGAAAGAACATGCTGAGAAAATTATAAGAAATTCTCTAATAGGATCCTGAATCTTGACCATCTACAAACACCTCTTGGATTCAGTGTTAGTCACATAGTATCTAGCTAGAACTTTAAATGCTGGTTAGAAAATGTATAATGTGCCAAGTCTTGTGATGGGGGCTAAAGTAACAATTAAAAAAACCAAACAAACCTAAAAACCAAGATTGGAGTCTAGAAATGAATAAATAAAAGAAAATATTTGTCATAATTAAATATTATGGGTTAAGAAGCTCAAAAGCTAAAACCAGGGAAAAGAGTTACTTAATAAGAATAATCAGATCTTTAGAAAACAAAATCACTCTGCCACAAGAAGTATAAGAGTGGCTAATAGAAAAGTGCAAGAGATCACAAATAAAATGAAAAATAAAATTAAGGTTTTGAAGAAAAAACAATTAGAAGAATATATAGATTCCATCCAAGAAAGAAGACGGAAAAATTTATCCAAGTAGTATTCTCTAAAAAAGTAGAATACAGCAATATAACCCAATGATTCCATGAGATCACAAAAATAATTAAAGCAAAGCAAAAAGATTGACAAGTGGAAGAAAATACAAAGTGTCTATTAAAAAAAACTGACCTTGAAAATAAGTCAAGGAAATAATTTTGTAATCTAACCAGTTAAAAGCCTGGAAGCCATAGCTCATAAAATCATAAAACTGCCTAGATTTGTTACAACCATAAAGCAAAATGAAAATAGAAAAAAATAAATTGTTAGTCACCTCCTAAAAGAAACTACAAAATTAAAACTTCTAGGATATAATGGTCCAAATCCTGAGTTTCAATGTCAAAGAAAAGATACTTAAAAAAAAAAAAAAAAAAAAAAAACTATTAGAAATGAAGTATTCAAGGAACTCTAATCAGGATTACCCTAAGAATTGGCAGCAATTTTTTTAAAGGGGAGAAAATCTTAGAGTAAAATATTCTCCAAGTAAAATAAAAGCTAACAACAAAGACTATTTTATTTCAAAAAGTTGAGTATAATTTTGGGTAGAGAAAATGAAGTTTTAGAGAAATCATAGACTTTCAAGCATTTAATAAAAAGACCAAAGCTGTAAAAATACATTGAAATGCAAAAACAGGAGGCAAGATGAATCTAGAACAGTAAATATATTTGAAAAATTGAAGTGTCAATGATAGTGAAATGCTTACATTGTTTTATTAAGAAAAATAAAAGACAAGTATATTTTCATAATACTGATGTCTTCAAGTGTCATGAAATGAATAAAATAAAATAAATATAGGAATTGAGAGCATAAGAATAGGCAAAATAAGGAGAAAATGTTACCTTACTTTTTAAAAATTATAGCTTTTTATTTACAAGATATACGCATGGGTAATTTTTCAGCATTGACCCTTGCACAACCCACTTTTTCAACTTTTCCCTTCCTTCCCCTCACCCCCTCCCCTTGATGGCAGGCAGATCCATACATGTTAAATATGTTAAAGTATATATTAAATACAATATATGTATACATATCTATACAGTTATTTTGCTGCACAAGAAAAATCACACTTAGACATAAGGTAAAAATAATTTGAGAAGGAAATAAAAAATGAAAGTGGACAAAAACAGAGGGAGTAGAAATGCTATGTTGTGGATCATATTCACTTCCCATAGTTTTTTTTTTTTTTTTTGCTGGGTGTAGCTGGTTCTCTTCATTGTTGAACAAATGGAACTGATATGGTTCATCTCATTGTTGAAGAGAGCCATGTTCATCAGAATTGATCATCATCTAGTATTGTTGTTGCAGTATATAATGATCTTCTCCTGGTCCTGTTCATTTCACTCAGCGGGTGTTACCTTACTTAGAGAAGTCCAAAGATTACATTTAAAATTAATAAATACATTAATTTTGTTAAGTGACAAGATATAAAATAAACTCATAGAATCATTGGGCTTTACATATGTAACCAACAAAATCCAACAAATAAAAGCTAGAAAAAGAAATTCCATTTAACATTATGTATAGAATAGAATGGATAAAATATCTGGGAGTGTACTTACCAAGATACATGCAGGAATTACATAAATATAAAGTACTCTTTACAGAAATAAAGAAAAATTTCAATAAGGATTTGGGGCTTTGCCAATGTAACAAAAATGAAAATATTATATAAATTAATTTGCAGGTGCATAGTACCCTCAAACTAACAAAATATAATTTTACAAAATAGGCAAAATTATTTTTAATTCATCTAGAGAAATAAAAGTCAGAGATTCATAGGAAATATTTTTAAGTAAAAAGAAAGAAGATCCAGTAATGGCAGATTTCAAAGTATACTACAAAATAACAATTATTAAAAGTCTTTGATGCTTATTAAAGGGTGAAAACTTGATCATTGAAATAGTTTAGATACATAAGATCCAGAAGCACTTGAACACAATAGTTTAACACACTATAGAATGAAGGACAAAAACTTCCACATTCCACAAAATCTACTGAGAAAATTGGAAAATAGTTTTCAGAAAATTTGGCTTAAGCCAACATATATCACATAAATAGTAATCTCCAAATAGACATATGATCTATATAAAGGGCTACATCCAAATTGAAGAATAATTAAAGGATATATCTATCACAACTATAGAGAGGGAACTTACTTCTTGACCAATCAAGCAGTCGAAAGAATAAAATAAGATGAACTGGGTAATTTTGACTACATAAAATTGAAAAGTTTTTGCACAAAGAAATACAGTTAAAATCAGAAACTGGGGAAAATTGTTGTAGCAAATTTCTCTGTTATAGGATAAAAATCTCTGTGTGTATATGCATGTATGATCAAGATCTATTCCTTACTAGATAGTTAATAATTTGAATAAGAAGTTGTCAAAGGAAGAACATCAAGCTTTCTATAACCATATAAAATGTTCAAAATCACAACTAATAAACAAAATGTAAATTAAAACAGTTCTAATTTTCTATCTTAGAGCCACATGATTGGGAAAGTGGACAAAAAAAGAAAATGGCAATTGGTGAAACTATAGGAGAACAAGCACAATAACATTTTGTTGGTGAACTGATCCAAACATTCTAAAAAGAAAGTGGGAACTATACTCCCCAAACTCATTTAACTGTGTACAAGTTTGATACAATGATACCACTATTATGGACATACTTATAAATAAGTCAAAGGTAGAAGGAAAAATAATTTATATAAAATATTTATGGTATCACTTTTTGTCATAGCAAAAGACTAGAAATAAAGAGGGTGTCCATCAAATAGGGAATGGCTTAACAAAATATGGTATATAAAATAATAAAATTTTATTTACCATAAGAAGTAGTAACTCGGATAGATAGATTCAGAGAAGTCTGGAAAATGTCTGAAATAAGGCAGAAAGTAATGATCCTACAAACATTACAACTCAAATTTGTTTTATTTATTATATTTTTGTTATAAAAGAGAGCATTTATTTGATAGGATATAGAAAGTAAATAAGGATAATGGTACAGAAAAAGAAGAAAGAAAAAGCATCAGTGAAACATTTTCAAAATACCCATAAGTAAACAGAGGAAAGTTGAGAGGAGGACAGAAAAATGTATTGCCCATTCCCAGGAAATATGTCTCTTTTCTGAAGAGAATCAGAAACTGGGGAAAATAGATGTAGCAAATTTTGATATCCAAGATATAAAAGGAATTGATAAAAATGGTAAATACAAACTATGTATGCATGCCAATTCCTAACTATCTTTACACACTTACCTTCTCTAATAATACTTTTACTTTATCTTGACTGGTCCCAAATCTCCACACCACTTCTTAGAAATCTCTATACCATGCCATTACATGCAAACCACATATATTTCTACCGCTCTCCCTATTTCAAGCTCCCCATTAGATGAGTCATCTAGGTATCCTGATAAAGCAATAGACTTGGAATCAGGAAGACTTGGATTTAAATCCTGCATTAGACATTTACTGGTTATATGACCCTGAGCATGATGACCTCTCTAAACTTCAGTTTCTTCATCTGTAAAATGAGTATAATAATAGCAATTCTTTCTCAGGATTGTTATGAGGATAACAGGAGATGTTTGGAAAGTGCTTTGCAAATCTTAAAGCACTATACAAATGTTAGCTATTATTATCATTTTATTATTATTTCTATCACCATTTTCTTATTTGAATGTAAGTTTTTTTGAGTGCAGGAACAGTTTTAATAAGCTTCTTGTTGTATCTGGAGCCCATAAATAAATGCCTTTTTACATATCAATAAATGCTCTCGGTAAATATAATTATACATTTATCTGGACTAAAAGATGGATGCTTGTTCCAGAGCCATCCCTCTATATAAGCTGAATAGTTATTGACCTGCATAGCATGAAGGACATGAGAATACTCTATTATCCAGAGTGTCTCCTCTTCTCATCTCTTCCTCATCCCATTCAATAAGCTGTACATGTTTGTTAAATGTTCACTAACAGGTCGATCAGTGGAACAGATTAGATTCAAAGGACAAAAAAGGGTACATCTATAGCAATCTAGTCTTTGACAAACCCAAAGATACCAACATTAGGGATAAAAATTCATTATTTGGAAAAAACTATTGGGAAAACTGGAAATTAGTATGGCAGAAATTAGATATGGATCCACACTTAACACCACATACCAAGATAAGATCAAAATGGGTCCATGACTTAGGCATAAAGAATGAGATCATAAATAGATTAGAGGAACAGAGGATAGTCTACCTCTCAGACCTGTGGAGGAGGAAGGAATTTATGACCAGAAGAGAACTAGAGATCATTATCGATCAGAAAATAGAAGATTTTGATTACATCAAACAAAAAAGTTTCTGTACAAACAATACTAATGCAAACAAGATTAGAAGGGAAGTAACAAATTGGGAAAATATTTTTAAAGTTATAGATTCTGACAAAGGTCTCATTTCCAAAATATATAGAGAACTGACCCTAATTTATAAGAAATCAAACCATTCTCCAATTGATAAATGGTCAAAGGATATGAACAGACAATTCTCAGATGATGAAATTGAAACTATTTCCACTCATATGAAAGAGTGTTCCAAATCACTACTGATCAGAGAAATGCAAATTAAGACAACTCTGAGATACCACTACACACCTGTCAGATTGGCTAAGATGACAGGAACAAATAATGATGAATGTTGGAGGGGATGTGGGAAAACTGGAATACTAATACATTGCTGGTGGAGTTGTGAAAGAATCTAGCTACTCTGGAGACCAATTTGGAACTATGCCCCAAAAGTTATCAAACTGTGCATACCCTTTGATCCAGCATTGCTGCTATTGGGCTTATATCCCAATGAAATACTGAGGAGGGGAAAGGGACCTGTATGTGCCAAAATGTTTGTGGCAGCTCTTTTTGTAGTGGCTAGAAACTGGAAGTTGAATGGATGCCCATCAATTGGAGAATGGTTGGGTAAATTATGGTATATGAAGGTTATGGAATATTATTGCTCTGTAAGAAATGATCAGCAGGAGGAATACAGAGAGGCTTGGAGAGACTTAAATCAACTGTTGCTGAGTGAAATGAGCAGAACCAGAAGATCACTATACACTTCAACAACAATACTGTATGAGGATATATTCTGATGGAAGTGGATATCTTCAACATAAAGAAGATCCAACTCACTTCCAGTTGATCAATGATGGACAGAAACAACTACACCCAGAGAAGGAACACTGGGAAGTGAATGTAAATTGTTAGCACTACTGTCTATCTACCCAGGTTACTTATACCTTCGGAATCTAATACTTAATGTGCAACAAGAAAATGGTATTTACACACATATATTGCATCTAGGTTATATTGTAACACATGTAAAATGTATGGGATTGATTGTCATCAAGAGGAGGGAGTAGAGGGAGGGAGGGGATAATTTGGAAAAATGAATACAAGGGATAATATAAAAATTACTTAAGCATATATACTGTGAAAAAATTAGAAATAAAAAAAATCACATTAAAAAAAGAATTGGTTTTATACTATAAAAAATGTTCACTAACAAATTTCTTACTTTAGGTAAAGCATAAGCTTTTCCAGATTCTTTTTAAAAAATTCAAATTTCCATGGAAAAGGAAACACATTTTGTCTTCAGTACCACAGTGAATGAGCAAATACGTTTTCCTCATGAAAGGAGAAATGAGGCATAATGAAGGTCCTAGATGCTTGAGAATGGGGGCAGAAAGGGGAATAGAATCCTGAATGGGAGAACTCAAAACACAATTTCCAATCCATTTGTCCTGAGTTGATTCTGTTTAGACACATCAACAAAAGAGAAGGCTTGTTTGTAAGGTAGTAAGGATGCTGCCATGCAGGGGAATATATCATATCAGCAAGCTAAGTAAGGTATGGAAGCCAGGGTGGAGCCCAAAACAAAAGCTGCATTCTCTTATAGGATTTCCTTTCATGACACTCAGCTTACTGTTTTATCTTCTAGCAGCCAGGTGTTCCTTTTTGTCAGAAGACCACTCAACTTCCAGAGAAGAGGAGGTGATGATTATAATTACAAGCACCTCCCATTTATAAGCTCTTTATGTCCTTCCATAATAACTTTCCAATACTCTCATGAGATATGGGGAATAGGATTTATTATCTATATCCAACAAATGAGGATCCTGGGGTCTAAAAGGAACTTGCCTCATATTCACACATCTAGTTAAGGGACAGAGTCAGGAAGAAAATTCAAATCTTCTGACTTCTGGCTTACTGCTCTTTCTATCAAACCCAGGCTATTTAGTATATGGAACTTTAAGCACTCTAAGAAGTCTCCTGAAGCTGGAGCAAGGGCTTGTCAGTCATCCACAAGCAAAACTATGCCAGAAGGGAAGGAAAAGAAAGGAAGAGTGAAGAAATTTTCTGATGTAAGAGGAAATTATGTAAATCATCCATGGTATTAAACATCTCTTATGGGGTCAGGGTAGAGGGACACACGCATGGAGGAGGAAACAAATATTTAATCTGTGAAGATCCAGAATTGAAGATAGAAGACAGGAAAATCCAAGTTCAAATCTGGCCTCAGATACTAGCTAGGGATCTTGGGCAAGGCACTTTGCCACAGTTTCCTCATTTACAAAATGAGCTCAAGAAGAAAATGGCAAACCACTTCAGTATCCTTGCAAGAAAACCCCAAACAGAGATAAAAAAAATCAGACATGACTGAACACTCACTGAACAATAACAATAACAACAGACAATTGTAGCGAGGGAGAGAGAGTAGATTAGCCTCAGCAACAATTCACAAATTTGTAGAAGACTAAATGTCTCTTGTTGGATACATTTTAGTGAGTTGCCCTTTCATGCATGGCCTGGACTAGATGGTTGCTAAGGTCCCTTCATACACTCAAATTCTATAATTCTGAGAACAGCTGAGCTAGAAAGCCATTAGAAATGTCCAAGTCCAGTGATGCCAAACTCAATTGAAAATGGATCCCACATATTGATTTAGAAAAACACAAACTGACAATATCTACGATTTATGGTATTTTTATTCATTTTGTTAAATCTTTCCCAATTACATTTAAATCTGGTTCATTCCCACTCTTGAAGGCACATATGGCCATGGCCCTTAAGTTTGACACCTTTGTCCAATCTATATATTTTAAACATGAAAAAACTGAAACCTGGAAAGATAAAGTGAAGTTGTCTAATTTGTCCATCTGTGGAGTCTTTGAATGATAGAGCCTGAAGGACCTTTGAGAGCCAATTCCCTCATTTTACAAAAGCAGAAAATGCAACACGGAGGGGAAATAACTGTTTCAGAAATATGCCTTCAGTACCAGAATAGAAGTCTCCTGCCTGATTCCTAGGCTGGTTCTCTTTCTATTGCAATGTAACTGTATCAAAATAACAAGGGAACAATGTCTTCAGGGCATCTCTGAGTAGGAATCTAACCCAGAGCTAGGCAAGGTTCAACATAACTTTTCTTTAGTGATTCAGAATTAAAAGAAAAAGGAAGAAAGGAAGGAAGGAAAAGAGGGACAGAGGAAGAAAAGGGAGAACATATTAATTATTTACAATGCATCAAACTCTTTGCCAAGACCTGATGATACAAATGGAAACTCTTCTTATAAAGCTCTTTATGTCCTTCCATAGTGAATTTCTAATATTTTCATGAGATAATGGGGGAACAGGATTTATCCATATCCTACAAATGAGAAACCTGAGACCTAAAAATGAAAAATGAGGATAACTCAGACAATACCTTCTGCCTACCAAAGAAGACACAATACATGCGGAATGCTTCAACTTATAGAAAAACTTGATCCTAGAATCTTAAAAAACAGACTCTGAAAGGGACCCTTGTTGTTTTTCAGTCATTTCAGTTGTGTGGGTGTGTGTTTTTTAACACCAACATTTGGGGTTTTCTTAGTAGAGATACTGAAATGATTTGCTAATTCATTCTTCAGCTCATTTTGCAAAAGAGGAAAGTGAGGCAAGTAGGATTAAGTGACTTGCCCAGGGTCACCCAGCTATGAAGTATCTGATCCAGGTCTTCCTGACTCCAGGTCCAGCTCTCTATCTACTGTGTTGCCCAGCTGTCCCAAAAGAGACCCTAGAGATCATCTAATTTTGCAGATGGAGAAAGAGAAATCCATAGAGGTAAACTGGCTTCCACAAGGTCACACAGATAGCAAGAAACAGAACAAGCTTCAAATACACGTTGCTTGACACTAAAGTCAGAACTCTTTCTATTGTACTAAATTACTTTCATTTTATAATGTCAACATGTTTGTTTCCATTCTGCTTCTCTTGAGAACTAATTCTAAAATTTCATAATCTCTTTGAAAAATCTTTGGTTCCAAAAATGCCCAACAGCCAGCTAGAAATTAGACAGATCAGTCAGTCATCCAGATGTGTCCAAGTATAATCAAACCTTACTCAATTCAGACTAATTTATGTGGGGGTTGGTGCGGGAACTACCATAGGGGATAGTTGTCAGCCATGTCTGAATGGCTGACCTTTTTTTTAGAGAAATGTAATTGTATTACTTTCAGTCGCATATAGAGTAACAGGAATGAGGAATAAAATGTTGGCAAGCAGCTATCCCTGGGGACTTGCTCAAGGAAGAGATTAAAATTATTTGTAATTAGCGCAGCAACTGCCTGAATATAAATGGATATTGCTAAAGTGCTTGAAAACAGGTTTCTCTCTTGAAGATTAAGAGGCCCTCAATAATCTTGGTTATGTAACTCATTTACTTAGGCAAATCTTTTTTTATTTATTTTTTCTCAACAGGAATAAAAGTAAATCTGAATAGTGTTGTAAGGACAGTAATGGACTTGAAATCAAGAGAGCTACTTTTGAATACTGACCACATACTTGTTAGCTATATGACCAGAGTTAAGTTAGCTAATATTTCTGAACCACATATAAAAGATAAAGATAATATTTAATCTTTCAAAAATTTCAAATCATTTCAGTCATGTTCAACTCTTCATGATCCCTTTTGTAGTTTTCTTGGCAAAAATACTGGAATGGTTTGATAATTCTTCAGTTTATTTTACAGACAAGGAAACTGAGGCAAACAGGATTCAGTAACATGCCTAGGGTCACACAAATAGCATGTGTCTGAGGTCAAATTTGAATTTAGGAATTTGAGCCCATCATCCTATCCACTTGGCCATATAGTTGCACTTCTAAAACCTTAAAACAGCATAAACTTCATTTATTTATTTATAAATTATAAAATTTATTATTATTGCAAGCTGATCTCACTGGTGAGAAATAATATTTCTTTCCTAGTATGTTCCTTAGCATTTTGTACCTCTCTTTTACTCTTATATTGTATTCTGCCTACTGTATAGCAATTATACATTTTTCATGTTCTCTTGCTATATTGTGACATCAATAAAGGTGTGAGCCCATTTTAATATTTGTATCTTCCTCATTGTCTAACAGTTTCTTGTACATAGTAGATGGTTTAAATAGGAGGAGAGAGAAGAGAGGAGAGGATTACTATAGTCAAAGTCTATATCCATTTAAACAACTGAATAGTTCATCTGGATGTTTTGCTCACAGAATTACAGCCAAAGTCTGGTGAGGAGGAGTGATTTCTCTAACTGATGAGCGTCACAAGCAGAAATGGGAACAATTCATTCTGGGAATCCTGCCAGGGTCACACTTATATAATTTGCATATTGGAGAGTAAGGGAGGTTCCAGAACGATGCCAGCCATTTCCACCACTAATGCTCTCTTATCTTGGCCCTAGTCCAAGGAGAGTAGGCAGTTTCCTACATGGCATAATTTGAGGGGAACTGCGGAAGTTCCCTTGTCCAGGAATATCTCCCTTACCAACCTGTCTCTGATGCCAAAAATTCATCACTAAATCTTCCTTTGGAATAAATATCGTGCTCTTCAGGCTCTTGGTTTAAAATGCAGATATTTTAGGTTAGGGCCTTAGTGTGAATCACATTAACTGATTATTTTCCACCTTAACAAGAGGGACCTCTGGCAGCTTGAGGGCTCAAGGTTCCAGTAGGGAGTGTTAAGAAAGAAGGAAAGGTGAGGGATAGACAGAGCCAAAGACTAATTTGACAAACTTCTAATTTTACCAAGGGCCAAGCTCAGACATTTATGTTACATGACTGGATGATTCAATACAATGCATTAGGAAAAGGCATATATCTCAAAGTTACAATTGGGTTATTGATTTAGCAATTTTATTTTAAGCTTCTTAATCTGCTGCTATATACTTAGTCATTATAGGATTTGGGGTGGGAAGTTTTATCTGTACCTCAGTACATCAGGTGGTTTGCTGAAGTATCTTGAGACATTTTAAGTTTTCCTAATCATATCTCAATTTTAGAAATTGCTTTCATGCTCATCTTCACTTACTGCAATCCTTTTCTTCCTCCAAGATTCTGATTAAGCATCTCCAGTTCTCTTCTGAAGCCTTCTTAGTTTTCCCAGAAGAAAGCAATGACTCCCTCCTCAAATTTTTCTAAAGCACTGATTGCATCTCTCCTTTGCCCTTAGCAATTCTACCTTGTATCATACTTATTTAGTACAAATTTTCTCTCTATCCTTTAACCCTTTGTAATTCAGGGTCTGTGTCATATTTCATTTTTTTATCTTTAGTGAGTAGCACAGGGCTTTGAATGCACTTGTTGAATTGATTTTTTTTTAAATTTAGGGCAATACCACCTTTGATCTTTTCTACAAAGGTCTATGATGTATTATTCAATAAACCAAGACACCTTAGCATGCTTCTCACTCTGACTCTATGCAATATTAGTTCTATTTGGCCTTGTTGACATATTCTCTACCCTTGAGAAGTTTATAATTTAGTTAAAGAGACAATATTCACACATATGAAATGACTAAAATATAATGTGAGACAATTTATACTCTCCCAAAATATTCCTTTAAAGCTTCTTCAAAATATATGAATTGTTCTGAGTTCTTATAGGCTTTGTCAATAACATATGAGTCCTAACATATCTTAGAAAACTAAGAAACCTTTTTTTATGGACCTAGGAATGAAATAATGATGATCAAGGATCCATCTAGCTAAGTTAAAAGGCACACCACCAGAAGAGTGACCAGCAGGTGATTCTTGGGACACAGAAACTCCTGAAATCATAGAACTGCTACCTCAGTGAATAAAATAAGAAATTCTTTTGACTTTCATGATGATGAAATGAGAAGTCTCTTGAAATCAGGAAAAAGAGATAATTGACCATAAAAATAGATCATACACATTGTGAGCATAATCAGATAAAAATAGACTAGAAAAGTTGGGGTTGGAAGAGGCTTTATGGTAGGAATGTAACAAGGTAAACTTGAAAGTTCAATACTAGGAATAAAGAAAAGAATTACCATGATAACACTGTTTATTATTGTAGCCATGCAAGAAATATAAGATCATCCAAAAAAACAACTATCATGTACAGTATGCTGTATACTGTTGCAGAAGATGGAAATTAAATTCAAACATGGTTTCTTCCCACAAGGACTTAAGTTAAAAATGAGGAGCAAACATAATCTAATACATCTTTCCTTCCTTCCTTCCTTTCTTCCTTCCTTCCTTCCTTCCTTCCTTCCTTCCTTCCTTCCTTCCTTCCTTCCTTCCTTCCTTCCTTCCTTCCTTCCTTCCTTCCTTCCTTCCTTCCTTCCTTCCTTCCTTCCTTCCTTCCTTCCTTCCTTCCTTCCTTCCTTCCTCCTTCCTTCCTTCCCTCCTTCCCTCCTTCCCCCCTTCTTTTCCTCATTCCTTTTATTTTATCTATTTTAGTCTGTGACTGTAACAACTTCACTGGAAAGACTACTGAAGCCCATGTAAATTAAAGTAGCTAATTCCAGAAGTCTGAACCAGGTGACCCACCCCTCCAGAACACAGAGCTTCTATTTCAGTACATTATGGTATAGTGGGTTTCCAGTGGACTGGCCAACAGGGTTTTTAATAACCTCTGCAAAATTTCCCCATTAAAAACATACTTGTTATTTTAGTCAATAATTTAGTGAAAAGGGCCCTGGATTTTGAGTCAGAAGATCAGTTTTTGAATCCTGGTTTTGCTTCTAACTTAATTTGTGTGATCTTGGATGGGCATCCTAGAGAGTGGGATGGGGAGGGAGATGGGGGAGATTCAGTTTTTATTTCTGTGAAATGAGGTTGCATTGAATTATTTCAAAGGTAGATTGGAGCAGGTTTTAGATCTGATAGGTTTCTGAAACACCTTTATAAAGTTATTTAAAAGATGTGGAATTCATTTTCCATAGTTAACTAGAGAAGTTTGTAGTGGCTCAATAGATGTCTGACTATGAGAGGTTAGTCTAGATGATTTTTAAGAGTTCTTTTTCACTATAAGAATCTGTGACCAATTACTCTGTAATTGTAGAGAGCTGAAAGAACCCTGTTCCTGAGACTGGTGAATTTAAAACCCAGCCTAAAAGCTTGCCTTTAGCACCTACTTAGCCAATCAGTCACCTACTTGTAGAGTTTCTGATTACTCTGATTGCTTTTAAAAATAGCATTTTCATCCAACCATTGTTTATTGGAAAGGAAAAAAAAGTGTGAATATTTCCTACTGAGATGTAAGTTTCTAGAGAGCAGAGACTGCATGTTTATATTTCTCCATTAATTATCTTTCTAAATTCTCCTCAATTCTTCCACTTTTATAATCTTATCTTTCATCTCTTCTACTTTCTTCCACTACAAAGAATCATTCTCTTTATATTCTGACATCTAACATTTACTTTTACTTCTATGCCTTCTCAGGATGGTTAGGTTGAAGTATATCAGGCCTGGAGTCAGGAAGACCTCAGTTCAAATCCAAGCTCAGATACTTACTAGCTGTGTAACCCTGAGCAAGTTGCCTAACCTGTTTGCCTCAATTTCCTCATCATTAAATAAGTTTGAGAAGAAAATACAAACCACTCCAATATCTCTGCTAGGAAACCCCAAATGGAATCAGATAACTGTAACTACTGAACAGCAAAATGTTGACTATTTTATTTATTACTCAATTTTGCATTTAGCTACATTGATTGCCTACTCACCAATTTCTTTATGATTGTTCTCTTGTTTTGTGATTCCATCAGCACAGCCACAAGACCATGGAGACTATCTAAGGCAGAGACTTTGCTTTGTCCAGCTTTATATCCCCCAAAGGACTGGTGCAGTTGATCTCTAGCTATCACCAGTTGACCTAAAACAACTCATGTTGAGAGAAGAAAGGATGACAATTAGAGAATTAGGGCTTTTATTTTAATATCGCAGACTCACAGATTCTAAGCAAGAAAATATCTTAGACTAGATATAATGCAGTTTCTTCATTTGACACTTAAGAAAACTGAGGCACTGAGCAGGAAGCAGATCTCTAACTCCAAGACAGCATATATTCCCTCTCTTTTCTCTCAGCTCAGAGGGTCTTACAAGGCTCTCCTGGGGTCTGGCTCTTCACTTGATTATATAATATATACTATACTTAAATTCTTTATAGAATGAGATAGTCAAGTTACCTGCAACAAAAGAGCGTATCTTTCAGCTTAGCATTTTGAAAGATTGCAGGGTCAGATGCTTAGCTTTTCCCTCACACTGTTACTAATGAAATTAATCACAATGAAACATGCTTTTTAGAAGGCTGACAACAAAAGTTTAAACGTGACAAAATCTAGTCATAGAATTTCGACGAGTCATTGAGCCTCAATTTTCTTGCATAAAAAAATAAGAGGGTTGAATGTATGCTGACTTCTAACATTTGATGATTCTGTGATTTACTTTTCAGTTTGTATGACCCTGGGCAGGTCACTTAACCCCAATTGCCTCAGGGGAAAAATACATCACTCCTTTAGAAATACAATCTCTGCTCAGAGCTGTGGTCTCCATTATCTTTGGATAAAATGTGCATTTTTAAAGATAACAGATGTTATAGACAAAAATAGGTGGTTTGATATTTTATGAATGAGGGGGCCTTTATTTTCAGGGCCATATAAGGAAATGTAAAATAAAATCTACCCTCTATTATGAGGAAATTTGCCATATTATGAGGGTGCATAGTAGATGCCTCCATGTACTCTGTAACCAGGAGAATTTTCAGTGTTGCCCTTATTATTGGGTGGGGGCTTACTTTGATTTTATTTGTCTTTTTCAATACTATGAAACTGGGCACAATGTATATTCCACAAATGTGCAAAGCTGAATAATCGAGTAAATGGATGAAATGTCAAGGCAGTTATTTTGCAGACAAATTTGTTCTGTTTATGGGAGTATGGAACCCAGGGCATAAAAATTAACTTTGAATGCATTGCTTACCAGCTTCCCCTTTCAATCCCCCTTCTGGTATCCCAGGATAGTCATTGTTGTCTGGGCAACAGTGAATCTTTGTACCAACTGCTATTGGTGCCCTGGCATGAAGGATAAGAAACCATAGGGTAAGTCTCTGAGTCAATAGGCAAGATGGTTTTCATAGGCAGACCTCAGAGATGCTTGTAAGGAATACAGGGGCAAGAAAAGTTTTAGATATTGTACAGAATGCCAGAATTTTAGATTTGGAAGGGACTGCTGTGGCCATGTAGTACAATTTATACCCAAAGGGAATTCCTAGTATAACAAAATATCATTCAGTTTATTTTGGAAAAAGACCAATAAAAAGGAATACATACCTCTGGAAGCAGCCCTTTCTACTGCAGGACAGTATCTCTTTGCATCTTCTTACCCATTACTTCTAACTACTCTTTGAATCTGACCATTTAATCAGTTCCAAATACATTGTACTGTATTATTGTAGTACATGTCTCCAGTCTCCCACAAGACCAATATTTTGTTTTCCTTTAAGATGATTGGTTTGTTTATATCTGAGTGTGCCTGGCTGGTTTTATAACCCTTTCCCACACTCATCTTGAATGAAGATTCATTTTCCCTGGTTTCTGTCTTTGAAAGGAGACACTATTAGTCTTTCATCTTTCTTCTCTGGAGTATTTGGACTTAGAGTTTATCTACCCATGGGACCCTGATATCTTCTCCATCTGAAGGCTTTTAAACCTCACTCTCTGGCCACCCCTAGATCACATTGCTTTCAATTTGGTCTTTGTCCCTATTTCCTTCCCACCAGAAAATTTGGAATCCACACCTGTAATCACTTTTATCTTTGTTAATTGGGTCTCTGCTTTACCTTGCCCATCTAGAATTTTATTTTCTGGACATTCCAGATCATGTTTCCATTTGCTTTCACACTCCTGATTTCCAGCACCTATTGTATATTTTCTTCCCTTATTAGATTATGAGATTCTTGAGGCAGGGATTCTATTAACTTGTTTGTTTTGTTAGCACAGTTCCTGGCACACAGTTAAGTGCTGAATCTCAATCTGTCTGTCTATACTTTTTTTTTTCCATAGGACTGACTGAATTGTGAGGAATTCAACAGGACTGAAAACTAACGATTTAGTGAGATGATATGGGGAGAGAAAAGGCAGCAGGGAGAATAATAGGTTATGTGAGAGAGAGGAAGGGAGAAAGGGAGAGAGAGACACACACAGAGACAGAAACAGAGAGAGAGAGAGAGAGAGAGAGAGAGAGAGAGAGAGAGAGAGAGAGAGAGAGAGAGAGAGAGAGAGAGAGAGAGAGAGACAGAGAGACAGAGAGACAGAGAGAGACAGAGAGACAGAGAGACAGAGACAGAGAGAGGAGAGGAGAGGAGAGGAGAGAAGAGGAGAGGAGAGGAGAGGAGAGGAGAGGGGGAGAGAGAGAGAGAAAGAGAGAGAGAGAGAGAGAGAGAGAGAGAGAGAGAGAGAGAGAGAGAGAGAGAGAGAGAGAGAGAGAGAGAGAGAGAGAGAGAGAGAGATCCACTCTCTCTACTTACACAAGCCCAGTCTTTTCTTTTAATCTAAATTGTTTCTTTTATCCTAAGTTTTCTTCATAGAAAGCCAAGGTTACTCATGAAGGCTTGCATTATGTTTGTATACTTAGTCTTTGCTGAAAGAAAGTCATGAGTAAGCCGAAAATAGATGAAATTCAAATTTGGACAAAGAGCTAAACCACTATCTCAATGTTAGGAATTTTCCCTAGTGGAATCTCTGAGCTATTCAGGCTTTATTAATAACTTCATCTGATGCAAACACCACAAAATAGCAGATAAAGGAACCATGTGGATCTGTGGAAAATTTTATTTTTCCTAGGTTAAAAGTGAGCTAATTATTACAACAGGCTGTGACTCATTAAATCTCAAGCCTCTGATTTAAGAGGGGAGAGTAACAAGGAGTAGAGGGCAGTGACCTAAAAGGACATCTTGAACTAGCAACATGAGAGGGTATAAATAAGGCTGGAGAGGATTTAGCTTTTTCTCTTTCCAGAAGAGATGAGGGAGTACAAAGAATTAAGTGCTCTACCTTCCACAGAAAAAAGTGCCAATGAGTAAGTTGGGGTCCTTAACAGTGAAGTAATTTAACCAAGGAACACACTAGTTAGTGGCAGAATTAAGACTCTAACAGCTCTCTTAACTTCTAAATCAGTCCTTTCCTCATGGTGCCTTACTGACAATATTAAATCTGGAAGGAAATCTCAGAGATCATTGTCTCAGTGCTATACAGCTCAAGTTATGCTTTTCAAATAAAGTCATTTCATGTATGAATATATTATTATTATATGTATTATACTTGTACACACACACATACACACACTATTCTTCACTCTTCATTCTTGTTAGGAACTCAGATTCTTAATAAAGATCCAGATCCCAGAGGAGGGACCCAGGGAGTATGGGGAACAAGATGAATATAGAAGATAAATAATAAATAATTAATAAAAGGATAATAATGCTTCAACATTCCACTTTTACAGATAAGGAAATTGAGGCACAAAAATTGAATTAATTTAGCTCAGGCCACACAGGTAATAACTTCTGAATACTTCTGAAATTTATTTGAGTTAGATCCTCTGACTCGATTTTGAATTCTGGTCTCACTGTCAAAAAACACTTGCCATTGTTATGAAAATACAGTGTAGATCCCCAATTGATAAATGGTCAAAGAATATGAACAACAGTTTTTAAATGATGAAAATAAAGCCATCTATAGTCATATGAAAAAATGCTCTAAATCTCTATTGATTAGAAAAATGCAAATTAGAACAACTTTGAGGTACCACCTCACACCTCTCAGATTGGCTAAAATGACAGGAAAAGATAATGATAAATGTTGGAGGGGATGTGGGAAAACTGGGACACAAATGCACTGTTGGTGGAGTTATGAAATGATCCAAACATTCCGGAGAGAAATTTGGAACTATGTACAAAAATCTATAAAACTCTTACTCTTTGACCCAGCAGTGTCAATACTGGGTCTGTATCCCAAGGAAATCATAAAGGAAGGAAAGGGACCCACATGTGCAAATATGTTTATAGCAGTTATTTTTGTAGTAGCAAAGAATTGGAAAATGAATAGATGTCCATCAGTTGGGGAATGGTTGAACAAACTTTGGCAAATGATAGTAATGAAATATTATTATTCTATAAAAAAATGATGAACAAGCTGATTTTGGAAAGGCCTAGAAAAATTTGCATGAATTGATGCTGAGCAAAACAAGCAGAACCAGGAATACACTGCATACAATAATAGCAAGAATGTGTTACAATCAGTTATGAAACACTTAGTTCTTCTCAGTGGTTTAGTGATTCAAGGCAATCCCAAATAGACTTTGGATAGAAAATGCCATCTGCATCCAGAAAAAGAATCATAGACTGAATATAAATCAACCTATGCTATATTTACTTCTTTTTTTCTGTTATTTTTCCTCTCCCATGGTTTTTCCCTTTTGCTTGCAGAATAGTCTAGATATGTGGAAGCAATCCTGTCATTGGAATCAAGAGACATGGGTGCCAGTCAAGTTTTTATGGATCCTTGTTTTGGGACCAATGGCAACTCTATAAGTATTTTATTAATATAATGAAGCTAATCTTATTTATGAATTTTTGGGAGAAAGTACTTTCTGAAACTTTTAACTCTATAGAAGCATGAGCTATGATTAGTAGTGATATTTAATTAAAATGCTCATTTGCATATGTTAAAAATGCAATGCAGATTTCAAATTAAAGAAAGGCTCACTAGAAATGATGAAGTCTTTCAGATGTTCCTATTTATGGATGATGTGCTATTCATATCAAGACACAAAATATTGCAGAACTTTCCGGAAGAAGTACAGTTTAGGTTAACCATCCTTATAGGAAAAACCAAATAGATGAACAATGCCTATAGTCTAGATCAGTGGTGTCAAACTCAACTGATCTCTGTAGGCCACAGATTGATTTAGAAAACCATAAATTAACATTATCTATGATTTATTGCATATTTATTTATTTTTTAAGCATTTCCCAATTATAGTTTAATCTGGTTCCTATCAGCACCAGAGATCATTTTGACACTTTTATCAGAGAGAAAACTACTTAAGTGTTTTATGAGTAATATATATGCCACCATAAAACATTTGAGCCAAAAATTATAAATCTTATCTAATCCTTCGGCTTTCTATTTTGCTTGGTTTCCTTATTTTTTTTTTGAGAAACACAAGAATCAGTCACCTTCCTTGATATAACCATACTCTCATTCACTACATCAATGTGTGAAAGCTTTTTATTTAGCAATTGATCCAACTTGCAAATCTTTCAACCTTTCAATAATTAAGGCAGAGAATCTCCCCATTCTCCTTTGTCAGGGGTTTTCTTTTTCTTCTAACACTCTATAATATAGTTTTATTGAAGCTAAGTCTTACATTTTCTTATTTGTATTGCATTTTCTTAATCTTCTAGCCTTTACTTTCAATTATTGACTATTATATCAAAAAAGTGTAATGTTATGTATGTGATGAACACAGAAAAGATTTATATGAATTTATATTAAGTAAAGAGAGACAAAAAATAACCTAATATACACAATTACTACAACAATATAAAAAAACAACAACAATGCACCAAAAATCAAAAGTAAATGTAATAAAATTACAAATATCAAGAAGAAATCAAATGAACAGATATAAGAATATACCTTCAAAATATGTTTGGTAGAGAGAGGAAGGTCTGCACACATTTTCATATTTTCTTAGTATGTCAATTAGTCATGCTGATTTTTCTCTTTTCTAAAAAAATCATTATTTGTCATATTAGGATAACTCTTAGGAAAAGAGAAGAATACATGAGATACTCTGATGATGTAAGAAACTGAAAACATAAGTGAAAAATTGCTTTACATTTTTTATCATATCAATTCATTTTCTGAATTCCATTTCACTAATTTATTTTTCTTTAATTATGAGTTATAATGGAAAGTCAAACTTTCTACAAGCATGATAACTAAATATTACTATGATCTTCACTGTCTTTCTGCAGGTTTTCAATAGCTTTCTCAGGCCTCTTTTTTCATGATAGTATTTAATTTCTTCCCTAAGACAGAATTATCTTCAGATAATTTTTTAATGGTCCTTACAATGACCAAAGCATCTACTGTTGTGCAAAGTTCTTGAAATGTATTTTTATTCTCTGCCAAATAGTGTGGGAGAATGTGTTCATTATTGGTGATTAAAGCAGAAACACAGTTTAAACAATTTTTCTGTATACATATAGTAGGTTTGTTAGATTTTTGCTGTAAACTCAAAACATAATTTTAATTCCATTCTGAGTCTGCCTATCTTCAAAATAATGTGAGAAACAGCATTATTTTTGTCATTGATTTCTTAGAATTTCTAAATTTTAAAGTTTGTGTTGTGAAAATTTTTCATGCCTTCAGCTTCTTCAGCTTTTATTTATTCTGATTTAAATAAATCCACAATTTTCATTATTATTTCACCAGGTTCTGGCTTGAAGAATGAAGATTTTTTTTATTTCTATAGTATATTGTGTGATTTGGAACTAAGGATATTGTGCCAAAAATTATGAAATTCTACAATGTCATATAAATATAAAGTCATATAAATAATGATGTACCACTGGTATATTCTAAACTTTTTCATATATTCAGACCAATTCTTATGAACTTATTCATGATTTGTCTTCTTTATTTGTTAGTACCATCTTATTTACAAAAGTTAGGATGTCGTTATTTCTGTTTGCTCCAATGTATCCTATCTTCTTGTAGTATCAAAACATGAAGGGGCTCTCCTGATTCCACCGTTCTCTGTGTCAAATTGATTATCACCAAAATTTCAAGTGGAACCAATGTACAACCCTATGCTATCTATTTCTTAAAATCATAGTCATAGAACAATGGTTCAAAGAGCAAGAGAAAAAGACTAACATAAATATCTGTGGCAATTCTTTTTGTTGGAAAACTGGAAAATAAAGAGATAGTCTATCAATTGTGTATTCACAATTATATATGGATATAGTGAAATACTATTTTGTTGTAAGAAATGAGAAAGGAAATGATTTTAGAGAAGTCTGGCAAAATATTTATGAATACAGTAAATAGAACTAGGAAAATAATGTGTATAATAACAAAATTGTAAAGACAAACAATTTTAAATGATTAAAAAAAACAGATCCATGCGAAAACCAACATTGATTTCAGAGGACTAATCATGAAACATATTATGTATGAAATGCATGCATATATACATGGTATAGAATACTCCTTCACCATATTGGCTAATGGGTAGAAAGCAATGCACTCCCATTCACAAGTTCCTTTAAACAGAAAAACCAGGCTGAATCCTGATCAGAAAATTCATAGTTATGAATCATTTGTCCAGCCCCATTTCACTATAAGGAGATAGACGAAGAATTCTCTGGGGCACTGGGTGTGGGACTGGGCCAGGAACACATGGCTGGGAGCACTCCAGTGTCCAAGAAGAGAATGTGCACCAGAGGAAGAAGAGGTCTCAGACTTATTCTGGGCACCCCAAAGCCACATCAGGTAATTGTAACAGGGACAGGCAGATACTGAAGCTTCTTTTTATCTTACTATGTCTATTTTACCTTATTATCCTCATTTTACAAGAAAGAAATTAAGGTTCAGAAAGATGAAGCTTACAATCTAATTAGTAAAAATAACACACAAAAGTAAGCTAAAAAGAAGTAGTTACCCAGCATGGAGAGATGATGATAGTGGAGTAGAATCCGAGAAGTACAACTGACTTTATGAGCTCTCTTTATGTGAAGACTTTGGGAAGAGTTTTCTATTCTATCTTCCAATGAGAAATGTAGAAACTACTGGGGATTTTGATGAAGTCTGAGTTCCAAAATTGATGGATTTCCTGGTAAAGGCTGTTAGAACAAGAGTTAGCACCCTTCTCCCTCTTTTCATCTTCAGGTGATCAGAGAACTGGAGCATGTTGGAGAAACTCTTTACTTTTGAGGAGATTTACAGAATGCAAGAAGGGAGAAATCAATCAGATCCTTAGATCCAATTGTCAAATCTTTCAAAGGGAATAAAGAAAACAGATAGCTACATAGTGCAGGGCAAAGTAGGCTGCAAAGGCATCAGTGGATCAAGAAGAAATAAAGCAGTAGGAATGTGGCAATGTTTGGTTCAAGCTGTGCTGTGCTCTTAGCCACTTCACTGTTTTTTATGTTAAATTCAATATGTATAAAACATAGTTATACAATTCTCTTGCTACACAAGAAAAATCAGATTAAAAAAAGAAAGTAAATGACTAAGAAAACAAAATGCAAGCAAACAACAACAAAAAGAGTGAGAATGTTATGTTGTGAACCACACTCAGTTCTCACAGTCATTTCTCTGGATGGTAGATGTCTCTCCTCATCACAAGATTATTGGAACTGGCCTGAGTCAGCTCATTGTTGAAAAGAGTCACGTTTGTCAAAATTGACCTTCGTATAATATTGATGTTGCTGTGTACAATGAGGCCCTGGTTCCACTCCTTTTTCTTAGCATCAGTTCATATAAGTCTCTCTGGGCTTTTCTAAAATCATCCTCCTGATCATTCCTTACAGAATAATAATATCTCATAACATTTATATACCACCACTTATTCAGCCATTCTTCATTTGATGGGCATCCACTCAGTTTCCAGTTCCTGGCCACTACAAAAAGGGCTGCCACAAACATTTTTGCATATGTGAGTCCCTTTCTTTCCTTTAAGATCTCTTTGGAATATAGGCCCAATAGAAACCCTACTGGATTAAAGAATATGTATGCACAATTTGATAATTAAATATAGTTCCAAATTAATCTCCAGAATGGAGTTCTTTGGATACAACTTCCTTCCTTCTCCACAGATCTGAGAGGAAAACTATCCTATGTTCTTCTAATTTGCTTATAATATCACTCTATGGTAATGGGTTAAGGTGTGGGTCAAGGCCTATTTCTTCCATACTAGTTTCTAATTTTCTCAGCAGTTTTTGTCAAATAGTGAGTTCTTATCCCAAAAGCTGGAGTCTTGGGGTTTGTCAAACAATAGATTTCTATAGTTATTGTCTATTTTGTCCTGTGATACTAACCTATTCCATTGATTGACTACTTTATTTCTTAGCCAGTACCAAATGGTTTTGATGACTGCTGCTTTATGATATAGTTTTAAGTCTGATACAGCTAGGCCAATTTCATTAGCATTTTTTTCATTAATTCCCTTGAAATTCTTGACCTTTTGTTCTTCCAGATGAACTTTGTTACTATTTTTTTTCCTAGATCTATAAAATAATTTTTTGGGAGTTTGATTGGTATGGCACTAAATAAGTAGACTGGTTTAGGTAGCATTGTCATTTTTATTATTTTCGCTCAGCCTACTCATGAGCACTTGATATTTCCCCAACTGATTAGATCTGACATTATTTGTGTGGAAAGTATTTTATAATGGTGTGTTCATATAATTCTTAACTTTTGCTTTGTAGACAGATTCCCAAATATTTTGTACTATTAACAGTAATTTTGAATGGAATTTCTTTTTGTATCTCTTGTTGTTGGACTTCATTGATTTATGTGGATTTATTTTGTATACTGTTACTTTGCTAAAGTTGTGAATTGTTTCTAGTAGTTTTTTAGTTAATTCTCTAGGGTTTTCTAAGTATACTATTATATGATCTGCAAAGAAAGATAATTTGGATTCTTCATGATCTACTCTAATTCCTTTAATCTCTTTTTCTTCTCATTGCCAAAGCTAATATTTCTAATGCAATATTGAATAGTAATGGTGATAGTGGGCAGCACTCCTGATCTTATCGGGAATAGTTCTACTTTGTCCTCATTATATGTGATGCTTGCTGATGGTTTTAAATAGATGCTATTAATCATTTTAAGGAAAAGTGCATTTAATCCTGTACTCTCTAGTGTTTTTAGTAGGAATAGGTGTTGGATTTTATAAAATGCCTTTTCTGCATCAATTGAGATAATCATATGATTTTTATTAGTTTGATTATTGATATAATCAATTATGCTAATAGTTTCCCTAATATTAAACCAGTCCTGCATTCTGGGTATAAATCCTACTTGGTCATGGTGTATTATCCTGGGGATGACTTTCCATAATCTCATAGTTAATATATCTTGTGGCTAATATTTTAGTTAAGAGTTTTGCCTCAATATTCATTAGGGAAACTATTCTATAGTTTTTTTTTCTGAGGCAATTGGGGTTAAGTGACATGTCCAGGATCACATATCTAGAAAGTATTAAGTCTGAGGCCATATTTGAACTCAGGTCCTCCTGACTTCAGGGCTGGTGCTCTATCTACTGCATCACTGAGCTGCTCCCTATAATTTTCTTTACTCTCCCTGGTTTTGCTATCAGCACCACATCCTGTGTCATAAAAGGAATTTGGAAGGACTACTTCTTTCCCTATTTTTTCAAATAGTTTATATAGTATTAGAATTAATTGTTCTTTGAATGTTTGGTAGAATTCACACGGAAATCCATCTGGCCCTAGGGAATTTTTCTTAGGGAGTTGATTAATAGCTTCTAAAATGGGACTATTTAAATAATTTATTTCTTCTTCTGTTAACCAGGGCAATCTATATATTTGTAGTTATCCCTCCATTTCATTTAGATTATCAAATTTATTGGCATATATTTGGTCAAGATAACTCCTAATTATTGTTCTCATTTTCTCTTCATTGGTGAAAGTTCTCCCTTTTCATTTTTGAGATTAACAATTTGATTTTCTTCTTTCCTTTTTCTAATCAAATTAACTAAAGGTTTATCTAATTTTTTTGTTTTTTTTTTCATAAAATCAACTCAGTTTTACTTACTAATTCAATTGTTTTCTTATTTTCAATTTTATTAATCTCCCCTTTTATTTTCAGAATTTCAAATTTGGTATTTAATTTGTTCTTTATCTAGCTATTTTTAGTTGCAATCCCAATTCATTGATCTTCTCTTTCTCTATGCAAGTAAGCATCTAGAGATATCTCTATTTAAAATAAAATTTCCTCTTATAACTGCTTTGACTACATTCCACAAATTTTGGTATGCTGTCTCATTATTGTCATTCCAATGAACTTTTGATCTATTTTCTCCTTATTTTGCACGTGATTTTTATTGCATCATAGTTTGAAAAAATCGCATTTGCTATTTCTGCCTTTCTGCATTTGATTTTGAGGTTTTTATGCCCTAATACATGGTCAATTTTTGCATAGGTTCCATGGACCACTAACAAAAAAAGTAAATTCCTTTCTGTCTCCTTCAATTTTCTCCAAAGATCTATCACACTTAACTTTTCTAACATTTTGTTTACGTCCTTAACTTCTTTCTTATTTATTTTGTGATTCAGTTTATCTAGTTCTGAGAGAGCAAGATTGAGATTCCCCTCTAGTATAGTTTTGCTGTCTATTTCTTCTTGCATCTCTCTTTACTTCTTTTCTAGGAATTTGGATGCTATATCACTTGGTGCATATATGTTTATTATTAATATTGCTTCATTATCTCTGGTACCCTTTAGTAAAATATAGTTTCCTTCCTTATCTTTTTAAATTAGATCTATCATTGCTTTTACTTGATCTGAGAAAACAATCACTAATCGTGCTTTTTTTTTTTTTTTTTAACTTCATCTGAAGCATAATAGACTCTGCTCTAGCCCTTTACATTCACTCTGACTGTATAACTATGTTTTAAATATGTTTCTTGTAAACAACCTATTCTGGCTTTTAATCCTGTTTGCTATCCACTTCTGTTTTATCCCATTCACATTCACAATTAAAATAACTAATTCTGTATTTCCTGCTATCTTGTTTACCCTAATTTATGCTTTTCTTTTTCCTTTCCCCTTTCCCTCCTCCCCAGTATTTTGCTTTTGATGACCACCTCCTTCAACCAGCTCTTCCCCGCCCCTCCCCCTTTTTTGACACTTTCCCCCTAATATTTTTGTTTTCCCTTCTATTAGTCTTTTTCTTTCTTTTCCCCCTTTCCCTCCCACTTCCCTATAAGGTGATACAAGTTTCTCTGTGAAACCAAATATGTTTGATATTTTCTCTTTTATCCAAATCTGATGAGAATGATATTCACATACTGTTCATGCCCCTCCCTTCTTTCCCTCAATTATATTAGGTTTTCTTTGCCTCTTTGTGAGATGCAATTTCCTTTATTTTACTTCCTTTTTTTTTTAACCTCCTTTACCTCTTTTTCCAATACAATCCCCTTTCCACCTATAGTTTGTTTTTACATATTATCATAATAAAATTAAATTATACTAACACTTTCTAAGTATACCAATAACAGAAATATAGTTCTCAAAAGTTCTTTCCTTTTTATGTTTTGCTTGGGTTCTGTGTTTGAAGATCAAATATTTTTGCTCAGTTCTGGTTTTTATTAGAAATAGGTGAAATTTTGGTGTCTCAGGAGGTGATCAGTGAATTTTTTCAATGGCTATTTTACCTTTTAATTCTATGATATCAGGGCAGTTTTCCTTGATGATTTCCTGTAAGATAATGTCTAGGTTTTTTTTTTTTTTTCATCATAGCTTTCAGGAAGTAAAATAATTGTTAGATTGTTTCTCCTAGATCTATTTTCTAGGTCAGTTGCTTTTCCTAAGAGGTATTTCATATTTCCTTCTATTTTTTCATTTTGTTTTTAGTTTTGTTTGACTAATTCTTGAAGTCTTATTGAGTCATTCACTTCAATTTATTCAATTTTATTTTCTGGTGTATTATTTTCTTCAGTTACCTTTTTTTAGCTCTTTTTGTATTTGACCAATTGAATCATTTTGTTCATTGCATTTTTTTCCCATTTCACAAATTTTGTTTTTCAATGAATTGGTATCTTTTTCATATCTATTTTGTAGGGCATTTTCCCATTCCTTCTTGGAATGATCTCATTTCCTTTTCCATTTTTCTTTTAACTCTCTTTTAAGATCCTTTATGCAATCTTCCAAGGAAGCCTTGTGAAATGGGGACCAGCTCCTATCTCCCTTTGGGACTTCATCTGGAGTTGCTTTGCCTTTAGGAACCTCAGGATTTGAGGTCTGTTCTCTTTCTTTATAAAAGCTGTCTATAGTGAGAGTTCTTTTTGATTTTTTACTCATTTTTTTAAGGCTTGACATTTGCTCAATGCAAAGGAAGGATAGCTGCTTTAGTTTGCCCTGAGGCATTTGTGCTGATTGATTTCTGGTGCTGGATAATCATGGGCTACGTCTAGCATTCTTCCAGGACTCATTGTTTTACAATTTGCCTTTTGTAACAAATCTGCCAAACTACCTGCTTGCAACCAGGATAGAGTGACTTTAGAGACTCACAGAAGATTCCCCAGATATGTGAAAGCTGCAGGGCTTTGACTCCCTACCCCAGCTTCTTGCCTGGTCTCCCTGTGCTGCAGTCAGAGATCGGCAGACTGTTCCCCTGCCCATTTGAAACAGACCTGTTCTAAAGTTTTTCTAAGATATCTTCTTCTGGAAATTTAGTGTACTCCAAAATATTTGTAGGTTCTTTGATTCCCAAACCAGTTTAGAGGCTTAATCTGCTGTTGGATTGAGAGAAGGTCAGAGGAGGCCACAGAAAGTCCTGCTTGCTCTCTGCTATCTTGGCTTTGCTACTCCTAGCTATGCAATGTTGAACTCTATCTCTTGAACTTGAAATCTCAACATCAAGCCAATCATATATGTAGGCAAATTATCAATTGCCTATGTAGTGTTGCAAATTGGAAGTTGAAAAATCTCCATTTCTTCCAATTATCACAAAGCTGCTAGTAAAGTCTATAATTCTATCAGTGTTCCTATGATATTGAATATACTTCTAGGAAGGGTAACAATTTAAACTATTGTCAGGTTAAAACCTCAGTGTGAATGAGTTAGTCAGCTTATGCTAGCTTCAAATAGTTTTATTCTTTCTTAGAAGGTTCAAAGCAAGAGGCTTTCTTGGACAGGGAGGACCTAAATGGCAGACATAGTTTCCTTAAGGAAGTAAGGAATGCCAGATTAGAAAAACAAAGGATAGTGTAAGAATTGTTATAAAGTCTGGGAAGAGAAATTTTGTTAATATTTTGCCCTATTCTTCTTTATCTGAGAAAACTATCCTTTGGAGTTATAGCATAGTGCAAGAATGTTTGTGGCATCTCTCTTTGTAGTGGTCAGAAACTAGAAACTGAGTGGATGCCCATCAACTGGAGAATGGCTGAATATATTGTGGTATATGAATGTTATGGAATATTATTGTTCTTTAAGAAATGACCAGCAGGATGATTTCAGAGAGGCCTGGAGAGACTTACATGAACTGATGCGGAGTAAAATGAGCAGGACCAGGATATCATTATATACTTCAACAACAATACTATATGATGACCAATTCTGATGAACGTGGTCCTCTTCAACAATGACATGAACCAAATCAGTTCCAATGGAGCAGTAATGAATTTAGTCAACTACACACCATAAAAGAAGTCTGGGAAATGAGTGTGAACCACTACATAGAATTCCCAATCCTTCTATTTTTGTCCGCCTGCATTTTTGATTTCCTTCACAGGTTAATTGTACACTATTTCAAAGGCTGATTCTTTTTGTGCAGCAAAATAACTGTATGGACATGTATACATATATTGTATTTAACATATAATTTAACATATTTAACATGATGTATTGGTCTACCTGCCATCTGGGGAAGGGGATGGGGAGGAGGAGGGGAAAAATTGGAACAAAAGATTTTGCAACTGTCAATGCTGAAAAATTACCCATGAATATATCTTGTAAATAAAAAGCTATAATTAAAAAAAGGAATTATAGGATAAAGAATGACTACTTGAATGTAAGTATGCATGAATGATTGAATGAATGAAAAGCACTATGAGTGCTAGAGATGCAAATATAAAAGCAAATTTTGGGGGTTTTTTGGGTTCTCTTTACTTCAATCTCCATCTGTTTATATAGATCTTTTCTGTGTTCTTCACATACATCACATCACACTTTTTTGATATAATAGCCAATAATTGAAAGTAAAGATCAGAAGATTAAGAAAATGCAATACAAATAAGAAAATGAAAGATTTAGCTTCAATAAAACTATATTATAGAGTGTCAGAAGAAAAAGAAAACCCTGATGAAGGAGAATGGGGAGATTCTCTGTCTTAATGATTGAAGGATCAACAATACAGAATTGCAAGTTGGATCAATTGTTAAATAAAAAGCTTTCACACACTGATATAGTGAATGAGAATATGGTTATATTAAGAAAGGTGACTAATTCTTGTGTTTCTCAAAAAACAAAGAAACAAAACAAAACAGAAAGCAGAGGATTAGATAAGATTTATAATTATTGACTCAAATGTTTCATGGTGGCATATATGTTAATCATAAAATAGTTTTCTCTCTAAAAGATAGATAGATATAGATAGAAACTAGTCCTGAATTCAGAGTTGGAATTGAATTAATGGATGATACCAATATTTACAATTCCTTGGTCTTCTCTAGGCAAAGGACATAAAATACATGTTTATTAAAGAAAAAAAAACAATGAATGGTATGACTATTAATCAGTTGACTGGAATCCTAAAGCTAAAAATTAATAGGATGAATGCATTTAGAGAAATTAGTACCTAAGCTACAACAATATTACATACACTTTAGGTATGATAATACTGAATTTACAATGTGTTCAAAGATACCAAATATATAATGTCAGCCCCCCTATAGAAATAATAAATTTCCTTTTCAAAAAGGAGGAAGACAATGGAAAGCCATTCTCAGAGAAGAGGATAAATAAATTTTGCAAAGATTTACAAATTTTACAAAAATTCTTTAAAATAAATAGCCCTTACATCATAGAGCTATGGAAAAGCATAAGAAGTATACACTATTGAATTTGTGACTAAAAGTGGTTTACCTTCATATTGTACATAAAAAATGGCCAACATTCACAAATGGAATCAAAAGATATTTCACAGAAATATTTATAAGGAAACAACCAATTCTATGTTGACAGAGATGCACTAAATAAATGGCATCAAAATGGTGCAATTTATAGCTGTGATTCAGGATCAGGATATTGCAAGCAGAAATTAAAGAATGACTGTTCTTAAGGATCCTGAGTTATATCCCCCAATTGGTAAATGATCAAAAGAGACAGGCCACCTATAGGTATGGGAAAAAAAACATATTCTAAATTAATATTGATTTGAGAAATGAAAATTAAAACAACACTTAGAATTTTGCCTACCTTTGGAATGTGGGACCAAGGCCCTGAATAGCAAAAATAACATTTTAAGAACATTTGTTTAACAAATTCTTGATTTGGAAATGATTAAAAGGACAGTAAAGGTCTATTGTTTATTCTTCATTTTCGAAGAGGACCAATGACATCATGAGTGATGTCTTGATTTGTTCATAAATTGGATTCATGTGAAGCAGAGTTACACTAAGTCAGCTTTACTCTCTCTTCCCAAGTCTACTTGGATATGGGGGTCTTAAGGATTTAGTCCTCTAAAATGTGCTAGTATTTTAAAAATGGAGATTGCTAGACCAAAGGAATAAATCTTTCATAGTAGAATTTCAGACTTTTTGAAGGCAACAGAATCCTTCCTGTGGCTCTTCAAAACATAATGTGCAGCAATTTTGACAAACTCAACAAGAAATGGAGGAAACCCATCCATACATAAAGATTCCTGTAGGTCACATAATGACTTAGCTCTAAAATATAATGTTATCTATATTTCATTGCATTTTATATGTTTTATTAAATATTTTCCAAATACATTTTAATTTGATTCAGGGAATGCTAAAGAGTATTATGGGCCAATGTTTGATATCTCTGATGTAGGGTAAGTAACAACCACTTTTTCCTGCAATTAAGAATAGTCTTATCAAAGGATTTCTTTGATTTGCATTATAGTATAATAGAACTTCAAGGATTCAAACCTAATACACAGAATAGAGTGAGGTTTCCTTTGTCCTCTGTACACATAAAAGATTTGCTAAACATACGAACAGTATAAATAAGATATTAGTAGAGCTTTTATGTTATTTAAAAGAACAAAATGTTTTCAAGGATATTTAGTAGTATCCATTCAGATATAAGTAGATCATGTGCTAATTCCATGGGTAATTACCCATGTAGAACATAGAATCAGTTTTCAGGAACAATTGCAAGCCTAATATACTGGGCTTCTATTTAAAAGCAAACGTAAAAGCCTCACTTAGACCTTAACTCTAGGTCCAATATACAGTGAATGCATGCCATACTGATATGAATATTTAAACAGTTAAGAGTTTTTCCACCTTCATGATCTAAACAATTTAGCAAAAAACAATACATTCAACACACTGACAGTCAATGCTATACTTCAGGTGTTTGTGCAAATATAAGTTTGTTAAATTAGGGCAAATTCAACTTGCAAGGAATTTTATTGGAAATGTGTTATAAATGATGTTTGTTCATTAAAACAAGCTTGGATAAAATCTCTTCTTCACAATTCATCAAAAGTAATCAATTCATTACCACATGCAGTTGAAAATAATGACTTATTCCTCAATTATTATCAAACCTAGATTTGTTATAGTTATAACTCTAATATAGATATTTTGTATTATTATTCATTATCTGATGAGCTTATTTATTCCACTGGAACCATGTTTGAAGCTCTTCTAAGAATGGCCTCATAACTTATTTTACTGGCCTAGTTTTTAAGCCAAAGGGGTTAGTTACTATTTCACCACAATAAAGGATCACACTAGGACTTTTGCCTGAAGCTATGACTTACTATCCTATTACTATTTTGAGACCAGTCTAAGTAGACTAAACATTTTATTGAAATCCATAGGGAACAACTTAAAATTTTTGAATAAAGGAATGAGGTAATTGTGCCAATCTATTAAAATGATTACTCTGGCAGGATGATTAGAGATTGGGAACAAGGAGATAGTCTTTTGTAGTAGTATAAATGGCAGGTAATGGGATTTGGGGGCAATAAGAGCAGAGACATATGCAAGGAATATTAAAGATACAGAATCAACTTTCTGAGAAATTAAAAAAAATCTAAGATTCTGTGAATTTAAAGAATTCTAAGAATCAAAATTCTAAAGATCATAGAATTTAGAGCTAAAAGGGATGTTAGTGATCATTTAATTTATCACCTCACTGAGGTCTACAAAGATGAAATAACTTGATCAAGGGCAGCTTGGTGGCATAGTGGATAGAGTACCGTCCCTGAAGTCAGGAGGATCTGAGTTCAAATCTATTCTCGGACACTTAATACTTCCTAGCTGTGGGATGCTGAGCAAGGCACTTAACCCCAATTGCCTCAGCAAAATAATAATAATAATAATAGTAATAATAATAACTTGGCCAAAGCCATGAAGGCAGCACATAAGATATCTAGGGTGTTCAATGAAATGGGCAGATGAAAACAAGTTTTTCCAACAGCCATGGGGGTGATTGAAACAGGTTCTGTGGATCATTTAGAGCTTGGTCAGATATTGAAGATGTCAGCAACATCCATCTACTGCATCTTGGGCCATTGCCAGGCATTGTGATTTTTGTCTTGCTGCTGGACTTTGATGGTTTTTAAAGAGAGTGAGCTAATGCCTTTTGTGCAACTGCCTTGCTTAAATCCAACTCTTGCATGAGTAAAGCCATACTAACATGATGTCATTGGTCCACTTTGACAATGAAGGATAAACAACCACCTATTAGATCTTCTGATTTCAAATCTAGTCTCTTTTTGTTGACTCAGCAGTTGGTTAGGTGTGGGAGGAGTAGGAAGGGGAGAGTCAAAGATTCAAAGATGACTCTAAGATGTTCAGGAAGTTAGGAGGAGCAAAAGAGGGAAAAAGAAAATCAGTTTCAATCTGTAATTTCCTCTTAGTTTATTCAATAAAATGGTTTTTACTATGCTAATAAAATTAACAATAGAAGAGAGAAGCATTCTGATGACTTTAGACTCATTCAAACTATGGCTATGTTTGAATGAACATAATTAGCAACTTAAGTGGGTCTAGAACAGAGAAGGCCAAAAGTCTTATTAGTAAGTAATCTATTGTGTATGGATTTAATTTATTTATATATTTTAAAATGTGATATTTTTGAGTTTCATGTTTATTAAATTGAGAAAGAAAATAGGTTTGATTTTGTATTTTCAGATTCAATGACCAAGAAGCAAGTCTATATTCTTCATCATATTATAAACTCGGATCATATTCCTTTCTAGCTTTAGTTTTTCCAAGCTGAAGAAATTTTCATAAGAAATGTAGGGTAGTGGAGAGACCAACACAATAGGAGGGTGCAGCCCTGGATTTTAGTCTTTGCTGATTATTAGTGTATGTATTTGGATAAATTGTTAAATCTTTCTCAACTTACTTTTCTTTTCTTTCTTTCTTTTTTTTTTTTTTTTTTTTTTTTGAGATTGAGTCTTCCTATCTCAACCAGGTTGAAAGGGCAGTGGCCACTCATGAACAAGATCCCATTGTTAATCTGAATGTGGGTTTTCTTGTTCCTCTGTAGTAGTGCTGTGCTTACCATATTGGTATGAGTTTAAGAAAGACACATGATTGGCTTTATTCCTATAATAGTTCAGAATTTCTGGGTTCAAATGATCTACCAGCTTCATTCTCCCAGTATTGATGATTATAAATGGGAGCCACCACATCTACAGCTCAGCCTAATTTATTCCATCTGTAAAATGGTGAAAATAATATCTCTTTTTCCTACTTAAAAGAGTAAGATTAAGAGGCTCAAAGGAGATAATGGAAGTGAATCAGATTATTCTTCTTTAAAGTGTTCTATCTACTATAATTTAGCTAATCTACATTATCAATTAAGAAGGAATATGATGTTAAACAGAAGTATCAAACATATGATCCAGAAGGCTACATTTTGCCCACAATACTCCCAAGTACAAAGTAACATGTAATTGAGAAATATTCAAATAACAATAAAACACAGATGATAATTACATTTTAAAATGAAATCATTAGCACGTATATTTTATATTAGGTTGCTTACTATCTCAGGGAGGTGAGAGGGAAGGAAAGAAGGGAGAGAACAATTTGAAACTCAAAACTTAAAAAAAGTAAAAAAAATCTTTTTAACATGTAATTGGGGAAAATAAAATATTATATAAAATAAAATCAGTATGGGGTCCATAGAGATTCTTATGTATATTTTATTGGCCCCTGTTTCTCTTTGAGTTTGACACTCCTGATGCAAAAGATAATTTTCACCTTGGGCTAGTAGAAGAAAAAATCTGAGCTTTGAGTACCGTTTCAACTACTAACTACTTATATGATTCTGAGCAAGTCATGTTAACTCTTCTGGGTCTCAGTTTCCTTACCTGCAAAATGAAAAGGTTAGACTCAATGGTTTCTATAGTCCCTTCTAGCTTTACATTTATAATCCCAACTATACCCAAAGGCAATCAAACTGTGTTTACCCTTTGATGTAGCAATACCATTCCTATCTCTGTATTCCAAAGAGAAAAAGAGGAAGAGGAACTATGATCATGGAGTAAAGGCAGGGACTTGTCCGCACTCTTCCCCAAATCCTTCCAAATACCTTTAAGTGACTCTTAACAAATTTTAGAACATATCCCCAGGACCAGATGGATTTACATGTGAATTCTACCAAACATTTAAAGAACAACTAACTCCAATGCTATGTAAACTATTTGAAAAAAGAGGGATTGAAGGAGTCCTACCAAATTCCTTCTATGACACAGACATGGTACTGATACCTAAACCAGGTAGATCAAAAACTGAGAAAGAAAACTATAGACCAATTTCCTTAATGAATATTGATGCTAAAATCTTAAATAAGATATTAGCAAATAGACTTCAGAAAATCATCCCCAGGATAATACACTATAACCAAGTGGGATTTATAGCAGGAATGCAGGGCTGGTTTAATAGTAGGAAAACTATTAGTATAATTGACCATATTAATAATCAAATTAATAAAAACCATATGGATCATCTCAATAGATGGAGAAAAAGCATTTGATAAAATCCAACATCCATTCCTATTAAAAACGCTTGAGAGTATAGGAATAAATAGACTATTCCTTAAAATAATAAGGAGCAAATATTTAAAACCTTCAGTAAACATCATATGTAATGGCGATAAACTAGAACCTTTCCCTATAAGATCAGGAGTGAAACAAGGTTGCCCACTATCACCATTACTTTTCAATATAGTACTAGAAACTCTAGCCTCAGCAATAAGAGCCGAGAAAGAGATTCAAGGAATTAGAGTAGGAAATGAGGAAATCAAATGATCACTTTTCACAGATGACATGATGGTATACTTAGAGAACCCCAAAGACTCTGCTAAAAAGCTATTAGAAATAATTCAGAATTTTAGCAAAGTTGCAGGATACAAAATAAATCCACATAAATCCTCAGCATTTCTATACATTACCAACACAATCCAACAGCAAGAGATACAAAGAGAAATTCCATTCAAAATAACGGTCGATAGTATAAAATATTTGGGAATATATCTACCAAAGGAGAGTCAGGAATTATATGAGCAAAATTACAAAACACTTGCCACAAAAATAAAGTCAGATTTAAATAATTGGAAAGACATTTAGTGCTCTTGGATAGGCCAAGCGAATATAATTAAGATGCCAATACTCCCTAAACTAATCTATTTATTTAGTGCTATACCAATCAGACTTCCAAGAAACTATTTTAAAAACCTAGAAAAAATAACAACAGAATTCATATGGAACAACAAAAGGTCGAGAATTTCAAGGGAAGTAATGAAAAAAAATTAAGTGAAGGTGGTCTAGCTGTACCTGATCTAGAACTGTATTATAAAGCAACAGTCACCAAAACCATTTGGTATTGGCTAAGAAATAGACTAGTTGATCAGTGGCATAGGTTAGGTTCACAGGGCAAGATAGTGAATAAAAATAGCAATCTAGTGTTTGACAAACCCAAAGATCCCAAATTTGGGGATAAGAATTCATTATTTGACAAAAACTGCTGGGAAAACTGGAAATTAGTATGGCAGAAACTAGGCATGGACCCACATTTAACACCACATACTAAGATTAGATCAAAATGGGTCCAAGATTTAGGCATAAAGAACGAAATCATAAATAAATTGGCGGAACAGGGGATGGTTTACCTCTCAGACTTGTGGAGGAGGAAGGAGTTTGTGTCCAAGGGAGAACTAGAGACCATTATTGATCACAAAATAGAACATTTTGATTACACCAAATTAAAAAGTTTCTGCACAAACAAAACTAATGTAAACAAGATTAGAAGGGAAGTAACAAATTGGGAACACATTTTTATAGTTAAAGGTTCTGATAAAGGCCTCATCTCCAAAATATACAGAGAATTGACTTTAATTTATAAGAAATCAAGCCATTCTCCAATTGATAAATGGTCAAAGGATATGAACAGACAATTTTCAGATGATGAAATTAAAACTACTTTCACTCATATGAAAGAGTGTTCCAAATCACTATTGATCAGAGAAATGCAAATTAAGACAACTCTGAGATATCATTACACACCTGTCAGCTTGGCTAAGATGACAGGAGCAAATAACAATGAGTGTTGGAGGGGCTGTGGGAAAACTGGGACACTGATGCATTGTTGGTGGAGTTGTGAAAGAATCCAACCATTCTGGAGAGCAATCTGGAATTATGCCCCCAAAATTATCAAAATGTGCATACCCTTTGACCCAGCCATACTACTACTGGGCTTATATCCCAAGGAAATACTAAAAAAGGGAAAGGGACTTGTGTGTGCCAAAATGTTTGTGGCAGCCCTTTTTATAGTGGCTAGAAGCTGGAAGATGAATGGATGTCCATCAGTTGGAGAATGGTTGGGTAAATTATGGTATATGAATGTTATGGAATATTATTGTTCTGTAAGAAATGACCAACAGGAGAAATACAGAGAGGCTTGGAGAGACTTACATCAACTGATGCTAAGTGAAACGAGTAGAACCAGAAGGTCATTATACACTTCAACAATGATACTGTACAAGGATGTATTCTGATGGAAGTGGATATCTTCAACATAGAGAAGAGCTAATCTAATTCCAGTTGATAAATGATGGACAGAATCAGCTACATCCAGAAAAGGAACACTGGGAAATGAGTGTAAATTGTTATTTTTACCTTCTGAATCCAATTCTTCCTGTGAAACAAGAAATTCGGTTCTACACACATAAATTGTATCTAGAATATATTGTAATATATTTAACATGTATAAAACTGCCTGCCATCTGGGGGAGGGGGTTGGGGGAGGAAGGGAAAAAATCTGAACAGAAGTAAGTGCAAGGGATAATGTTGTAAAAAATTACCCATGCATATGTACTGTCAAAAAAAGTTATAATTATAAAATAAAATAAAAATTAAATAAACAAAAAATTAAAAAAAATTTAGAACATAAAAATCCGCAAAAAGATGGAGTGAAACATTTTTTTTCTAGCTGAAGCAACTTAGAAAGTCAGCAGAAAAGGTCTGTTGAACCCCATGGGAGAACATTGCTGTCTTGGTATAGGGTTGTGCTAGCACAGCCCAGGTACCAGCAAACCAAGAGTGGGCCCTGGGAGCCACTGAATCAGCAACTGTGGGATCAGTAGGAATAATGGCAACTTCTAGAAGTCTCAGCCCATAGAGGGCTAGAGCAGCTGGTTAGAAGGAGGTCTCTTTATTAGCACTGATGAAAGACTCTATTGTTTGTCCATACTCATAAGCAGAATATAGTCTTAAATTGTTTTTCAAATTTTTCAAATTTATTTTTATTTTAATAATATTTAAAAAATACATGCAAAGATAGTTTTCAACAATCGCCTTTGCAAAACCTTGTGTTCCAAAATTTTTCTCCCTCTCCTCTTCCCATCCTCTCTCCTAGGCAGCAAGCAATCCAATATAGGTTAAACACATGCAATTCTTCTGAACATATTTTCATATTCATCATGCTGCACACACACACACACACACACACAACAGATCAAAAGGGAAAAACACAAAAAAGGGAAGAAAACATTCAAACAAACAAAAACAACAACAATAACAGCAAAGGTGAAAATACTATGCTTTGGTCCACATTTAGTCTTTATAGTTAATTTCTCTGGATGTGGCATCTTTCAATACAAGTCTATTGGAATTTACTTGGAACACTTCATTGTTGAAAAGAGGTAAGTCCATTATAGTTGATCATCATATAATCTTGTTGTTACTATATACAATATTCTTCTACCTCTGCTCATTTCACTTAGCGTCAGTTCATATAAGTCTTTTCAGCCTATTTTGAAATCAGCTTGCTCATCATTTCTTATAGAACAATAATATAGTTATGGATTACAATCCAAGGCGAAGGGGGAGCACTAGCACACTAGAACGTATTGCCAGAGTGGATTGGGGATCCTCCTCATGGTTCAAGGTTAGAGAGGAATGCATGTGGTTATTCATGGAGCAGAGTATAGGTTAGGAGAGTAGTAAAGACATTTCTCCTTGGATCAAAGCTCCTTGGAAGAACTTAAATTTTATAGGTTCCTAGCGGATCTCTGAAAATAGCTGCATAAAACTCTTGAAAACTTGTCATTGTACTCTCTGTCCTAGAATTAGAGATCTCCTTTAACAAAGAGTTAAAAGCTGAACAATAGGCTATGAAAATGAGGAAAAACAGAAAAGGATTCTGATCATAGAAAGTTACTATAGTGACAAGGAAGTTCATAACACACATTCAAAAGAAAACTAAGTCAAAGCTTTTATATCCAAAGCTTCTAAGAAAGATAAGAATTGGTCTCAGACCATGGAAGAATTCAAAAGGGAAAACCAAGTAAGAGAGGTAGAGGAAAAATTGGGAAGAGAAATGACAGGGTACAAAAAAGTAGAGGAAGTAAATGAGGAGAAGAATGCTTTAAAAAAAGAAAAATTGGCCAAATGGAAAGGACTACAAAAGCTCACTGAGGGAAATAATTCTTTAAAAATGAGATTTAAACAAATAGAAGCTAATGACCTTATGAGAAATCAGGAAACAATAAAAAAAGCAAAAGAATGAAAAAGTAGAAAACAATATGAAATATCTCAATGGAAAAACAACTGACCTAGAAAATAGATCCAAAAAATTAAAAAAAAAATATTGGTCTACCTCAAAGTCATGATCAAAAAAGGAGCCTAGACATCATCTTTCAAGAAATTATCAAAGAAAATTGTGTTGATACTCTTGAGTGAAATAGAAATAGAAAGAATCTATCAATCACCTTCTAAAAGAGATTTCAAGTTGAAAACTCCCAGGAATGTTATAGTCAAGTTTTGAAACTCCCAAATTGAGAAGAAAAGATTGTAAGCACCCAGAAAGAAACAATGCAAGTATAGTAGAATCACAGTCAGGACAACACAAGATTTAGCAGCTTCTACATTACAAGATAAGAGGGCTTATAATATGATAATCTGGAGAGCAATGGAACTATTCAGTTATTCAGCAAAAATGAGAATAATCCACCAGGAAAAAAGGTGGCCAATGAAATAGAGGGCTTTTCAAGCATTCACGATGAAAAGACCAGAGTACAAAAACGAAAAGGACCTATATACACAAAAATATTTATAGTACCCATCAATTGGAGAACAGCTGAATAAATTATGTTCTGTGATTATGATGGAATATTATTGTTCTATTAGAAATGATGAGCAATATATTCTCAGAAAAAGCTGGAAAATCCTCCACGAGCTCATGCAAAGTGAAATGTACTGTTTACAAAGTATGAGCAACGTTGTGGGATAATCAGCTGTTAATGACTTTGCTATTCTCAGCAATACAGTGGTCCAAAATTACTCTGAAGGAGTAATGATGAAAAATACTATACGTATCCAGAGAAGAACTTATTGTGTCTGAATATAGATTGAAGAATACTTTTTTAAGCTTTATTTTTCTTGAAAGTTTTTTTTTTGGGAAATCTATATTTTCTTTTACAACATGACTTATAGAAATGTTTTACATAACTTCACTTGTGCCTTCTCAATGGGAGTGGGGTAGAGAGGGATGAAGAGAGAGAATCTAAAAATCAAAATTTAAAAAACGAATGTTAAAAATTGTTTTACATGTAACTGGGAAAAATAAAATATCAAATAAAAGAAAAGAAAGGGACTCACATGCACAAAAATATTTATGATAGCTTTTTTTTTTTTGCGGTGGCAAAGAATTGTTAATTAAGGGTTGCCCATCAACTGGGGATTAGCTGAACAAATTTTGGCTTTATGAATATAATTGAATAATATTATGCTTTTAGAAATGATGAGCAGGCAGAGTTCACAAAAACCTGGAAAGACATTGAAACTGAAGCTGAGTGAAGTGAGTAGAACCAGAAGAACATTATATATTGTAACATCAATATTGTATGATGATCAGTTATGATACACTTAGTTCTTCTCACCAATACAATGATCCAAGACAATTCCAAAAGAGTCATGAAGCAAAATGCTATTCATATCCCGAGAAAGAACTATAGAGTCTGAATACAAAATGAAACATACTGTTTTCACTTTTTTTGTTGTTTTTGTTCTTTCTTGTGGTTTTCCATTTTAGTTATGAATCTTCTTTCATATCATGACTTATGTTTAAATGTTTAACATGATTGTACATGTATAACCTATATCAGAATGTTTGCTATCTTGAGGAAGAAGGACGAAAGAGAGGAAGGAAGAGAAATTTGGAGCTCAAAATTTTACAAAGACTCTCTTTACATATAATTGGAAAAATGCTACTAAATTAAACAAACTCCCACAGTTCTATTGTCTGCTAATAGGATCATTTGGATAACGTCAGCATTAACAAAAAATTGTTTTGTTTGGATTTTGAGAAGGACTTCATTTGTGAAGCTAGTATATACTTTAGGTAAGCCTATATCTCTAGTTTTATCACCTTATGTGTTGCTGATAATGAGTTTATCATTAAACTAAGTTGTCTTTGTAGTCAGATTTGCCACGCAGTCCAGTTCAATTTTAGCATATATGAGGAACAAACCTTGTATAAGAATAGCTTTCAAGGCTGAATTTTGTTTTATTGAGTGAAATTCTTTTGAAAAAATCAATAAACTATATGTACCATGGATTCTTTGTACCCCCTAGTTGTGTAACCATAGAAATTTGATTTGCTATAGAAAATCATCTGTGAAAGTTGGCCTGTTCTCTTGTTATGTATTGTATCAGATGATCATTTGAGCAAACCCTTTTTGATTTGCTACAGTTCCTAGAATTTCATCATATGTTTTTAAAAATACAAACCCTTGGAAATAGCCCATATATTAGTTATTCATCTTGTAACATGAATTAGTTTTATTAGAAGAATCTCTTTTTGAAAATGGGAATCTCAGGAAATGGGGAACAGGTCAAATAAATTTTGTTGAGACTGGGATTTATAGACTGGATTGTTGGTTGCTGGAAAAGTGGGGCATATGTCCAACTGGTAGATGCTGGAAGATCAATTTATTTTATTCAATTCATTTCAGCCCAATCCAATTCAATATACATTTATTAAGAATCCTACCAGGAAAAAGTGCTGTCCTAGATTCTGGGGACACATGAGCAGGGATGCAGAGCCACTGCCTTTAAGGAATTTCCCTTCTAAATGGAGAATGACCTTTTGAAACTAGAAGTCTTTCCTCTCAGTGCAACCTAAAGCCATTTCTTCTTAAACCAACCAAGCTTACATCAGTAATTTAAAAAAATATATTTTTTGTTCTTATTTAACCTTAATTTTCTGTTAGAGCTTTCCTCTAGCCCTGATCAATAGAAACATTCTTTATAATAAAGAATAAAAAAGAGGAAAAAAAAGCAGTTTATCAAAACTAATCAGTACTTCAAAGAAGTTTGTCAATGAATATGGAATGTTCCATACCAGTAGTTGCAAAGAGAGGAGGATGGTTCATTTTTACAATATTTTTTTAAGGAACAGTCTTCACAGATTTAATTTTATGGTGCTCATTTCTTTTCTTTCTTTTTTTTTTCTATCTTTATTGTTATAGTAGTTATTGTTTTTCTAGTTCATTTTGCATCAATTCATGTGGCAGAGGCAGCATTGTGTACTCATAATTCTCATAATTTTCACTTTTTTATGGCATAGTACTATTCTATTACAAATGTAGTTACCACATTTTGCTTAAGTATTTCCCAAGAAATGGGTTTCTACATGGTTTTCAATTCTTTGCTACCACAGAAACTATTGCTATGAATTGTGGTCTAAATAGTATCTATTATCTTTCTATCTTTTGAAAATTTTGGGCCATATACATAGCCGTGGGATCTCTGGGTCAAAGGGCACGGTCACTTTGGTCACTTTCTTACTGCAATTACAAATTGTTTTCCAGAATGATTGAGACAGTTCATAATAATTTTTATTATGTCAGTTATTTTTAATACAGTATGTTATATTAGATTAGCCTAAGGACCTTGCATACCTAATGGGAGATGACATTGTGATGTGTAGGAGAAGGGTAGGAAGTTATCCATTCTTGTCCTGCAGTTTGGTCTATAAACTAGTGGTAGTCTTTAAGAGAAACACAGCCATATTTGAACCCTTGAAATTGTTATGCTCATTTGTTCTCATTACAGTTAGGCCTGCTTCAGACAAAATAAATTAATTAAAGAATACAAACCCTGTAGGCAACATATTTCTCATCACAGTGTAAAAGCTATTAATGGGAATTACTTCTCTGTGTATGTGTAGCTCATATTTCCATAAGGAATATGGATTCTTCCAGCCATCTGATCACGCTTTCCTCCTTTACCCCTATGGAATAGGAGAGTGGCCTATTTAAGTTTCTATTCTTTATTTGTAGGCTTGTATCTCCCAGAAAACTGAAGTTGCTTGGTTTAATTCCCAATAACAAGGAGGTTTTTTCCCATGTAGACAGATGAATCTCAAGTCTTTTATCATAAGAGAATGAGTGCATATATCAAATAATGAGCAGCCAGAAAGCGGAATTTACATTGAATAAGTGGTTACCAGGTTGGTGTGGATTTGAGCTAAACTGGGAAGAGTCTCCTGAGTATCTCCCTCATTGTATGTTCTCAGATCTTTGAAATCCCCCTTTAGACATTAGTTCCTTTTGCACGAAGAATTGCCCTCTTTGGATTCTTCTTTGAAAGTGGGAAATACCCTTGAGAAAGGCTGAACCTATTTACTATCTAACATTTCACTGTGAATGATTTTTTAAGATCATAAGATCTAGAGCTGAGAGCACCCTACAGGATACTTATTCCAACTCCTTTATTTAATTTAATTTAATTTATTTATTTATTTTATTTTATTTAGATTTTTTTCCCCACAGTATATATGCATGAGTAATTTTTTTTATAATATTATCCCTTGTATTCATTTTTCCAGATTTCCCCCTCCCTCCCCCCAATGACAGGCAATCCCATACATTTTACTTATGTTACAATATAACCCAGATACAATATATGTGTGTAAATACCATTTTCTTGTTGCACATTAAGTATTAAATTCTGAAGGTATAAGTAACCTGGGTAGATAGACAGTAGTGCTAACAATTTACATTCACTTCCCAGTGTTCCATCTCTGGGTGTAGCTATTTCTGTCCATCATTGATCAACTGGAAGTGCAACTCCTTTATTTTATAAAAGATGGAACTGAAACTGAGAGAGATTAGGTGAATTGACCAAAGGAATAGTCATAATGAGTATCAAAAATAGGATTTGAATGTGAATCCTCTGACCTCAGAGTTGGTATTTTTTTCCATACCACACAGATATTATCTGGAAAGATTAATACTTTTCTCAACTTTATTATAACATTTCCCTACTCAAGAATCTATAATGACTCAATGGTACCTTCCATATCAAGTTTAGATTTCTGTTTGCCTCCCTAATCTGACCTAGTCTTACCTAGACTGGAGGACAGTAGGAGGGTATCCATTCTTGTCTTGCAATTTGCTCTATAAATCAATGGTAGTCTTTAAGAGGAATACAGGCATATCTGAACCTAGACATCCTTGTGGAATGGGGGACTGGCCACTGAAGGTTGGCCCACTCTGATCTAATCATCCTAGTGGAAAGGGGGACTGGTCAGTGAAGGTTAGCCCATTCTGACCTAACTGCCAAAGAGGGCTGACCCACTCTGATCTAACCATCATAAAAGAATATGAGATTTGTCAATGAGGGACTAGTATTTAGAACATGTGCAAACTCAGATAGTTGGTGAGCTTGCTTTTGGGAGTTCATGGTTAAAGAAAGGGCCTAACTACATTTCAGATTATACCCAATTAGTTATCCTATGACTATTTCCTGTCCACTTACAGAATATTGAATAAAAATTTCTGATTGACTGCTGAGCTAGATCTATTTTTATGAGCAATTCAATTGAAAAAAGATTGATCTGAGTGGTCAGTTAGTGCTACTTAGGTCCAGGCAATAAGAAGATCATAGTAATAGAATAACTAACTGCACATACTCTGGAGTAGAGAGTCAAGGTCCCTCTCTTCCATGTCATCACATGCTCCCAGAGGTAATCCCACTGACACTGGGCCTTCATTGACTAGTATGCCATTGCTAAGAGAAATCAATCCATTTGATTAAATCTTTACTTCTGCCTTAGGTGAAAATAGAGCCCTGGGAGCACAAGAATCAGAACTTAGCTGCAACATATGTTTCCTAGTCTTATTTCATACTATTCTACTTCATGTAGGTTGCATTCCACTAGAATTAAAAGTAGCCTAAAGTAAGCTGGGTCTTGCTCCAGGGTTCTGACACGGGAATGGGGTTGGAGAAAGGGAGGATACAATTCCTCCTTGCAGTGGTTTTTCAGAACTTGAAATTCTTCACTGGCTTCATGCCACAAATCATCACTTCATTTCCTCCAAACTCTTTGATAGGACAAGGGCTGTTAGGATTCAATTTAGCTCCTTGACTCCAAGTCCAGTTGGATTTGCACCACACCATCTCAAATTACTTTGTATGTATTTGGAATTGCCTTCTCTGTCTTCATGTTTCACTTCTCTATAATGTAAATTCTTGAGAGCAAGGGTATTTGTGTTACCACTGCTCAGCACAGTACTTGGCATATAGTAAATACTAAACAAATTCGTAATGGTTAATTGGAGATAAGACCCAGAAGGCTATGGGGTTCTACATAAGGAATAAAATCCACAAGTTGTACAAGGACCAGAGGGAGCTCTCTGAGTGGGGAAACCTGTCTCGTTAAGGAGAACATTGGCAAAATGATTTCCCAAATAAGCATAGAGTCCCTAGTAGTCCTGAATTCATGTGTTATAAACTTTCTCATTTTCTTCTAAAATAGTTTGGTGACATAATTTTATTTCAGAAACACAGAAGATTGCAAACTAAAACTAGATTCTATGAGTGAATTCTGGAAATTCACGGGAAAGAAAGAGATTTACTCTGCACTTCAGATCATACCTAATTAGTTATTCTATGACTTTCCTGTCTACTTACAGAATATTGAAAAACTTATTAAGCATTTACTGTGCTTAATACTGAGTAAGACTCAAGAGAGTACAAATATAAAATGTAAGTTAGTGTCTATTCTCAGAGTTTTCATTCTAATGGGAGAAACAAGACATCTATGGAATGGTGATCAGGGACTTTTGGTTAGTAGAGCTACAGGGATCCATGGGGTAGTTGAATGATACATGTTTCAGGAGTTTCCTTTTTTGGGTATATTCTCTGTAGTCCTTTCTGCTTATTTAAATTCTTTAAAAACTTGCATTGATACATTTGATTTTTTACCACATAGCCATTTTCAGATATGTCCTCCCTTCTCCCCATAGAATTTTCCCTTTTAACAGTAGAAAATATGCTTATTTAATTTTACCTATTTATGAAGGCCTACCATTCTGTGTAGCTTTCCTCAGTTTACTGTGATTTCTTCCTTCTCTAAATTTCTGGGGCATATATTGCTTGTATGATTCCTTAGGCACTTACTATTTTGCCATAGGGGCAAAAATTACAAATTATCACTGTCCCCTTGAGTCCAGACAATAATAGCACACCAAAAGCATCTAAGATAACCTTCTATAGACAGTAAGTGCTCAATTAGTAAATATAGATGATGTTGAATACAGTGAGAGTGTTTTGAAAAATAAAAACTTGTGAACAAATGGAAGGTAAGATCATCATGATTCTTGTTACTTTACCTTTTAAACATAGGGTTAGTTTACCAAAATAGATTTTATGTTCCTTGAACAGAGGTATAGTAGGATAGGATAAGTGGAGTTTTGGCCCAGTGCACTGAAATTCAGAAGGGGCTGACATAACCTGCAGTGATAGCATAAGAACATGGAATCATAGAACTTCAGCTGAAAGGAATATTAAAGTCATCTGCTCCAACCATCTAGTTTCTCATATGAGGAAAATAAAGATAAAAGGGGATAAGTAGCTTATTTAATGTCACATGGTTTGTTAGTGGTAGAGCAAAAATTCACTCAGGTTCCATGACTCTAACCAAATAGTGGACTAAACTCTTATTGCATGCAGTATGGATTCAGTTGAATTTAACGATTAATAAGAATAATCAATTAAAACAGGAAACTACCCAATGACTGCTTCCTCCTTGGCAACCCTGTCATTGGCTTTCTCAGGAGCATCCTTGGCATGTCCTAAGATTTCTGCTCTTGCTAAGATCCCTCCCTTTTGCCCAAGCAAACTGACATTATTCTGTCTCCTGCTGCCTGCCTACTATGTGTGCTGTTTGCCTTAGGGAAAAAATTACATTATCACTGTACCCTTGAGCGCAGACAATAGCATGTCACAAGCATCTAACATAACCTTCTATACACAGTAAGTGCTCAATTAGTATTTTTAGATGATGTTGATTACAGTGAGAGTGTTTTGAAAAATAAAAATTTGTGCACAAATAGGAGATAGGATCATCATGATTCTTGTTAGCGGTGGATATTGCTGTGTACCATCTGGCTGATGAACTATTACTTAGGCAAAGTATGGTCATCGTAGGTGTTGGAATAGCCAAGGGAGTCATTCCAAAATCAGAGAGGAAACAACTCATTTGCGGGCACTTCCAGGCTAACTAAAGTCAAGAGAAGTCTCCTTTCCCTTCCTTTCCTCCCCCCCAAACACCACCCCCTCCGTCACCCTCTGCCTGCTGTTTTCTGACAAATGGTGTTTTGTAAAGGATATGGTTCCAATTGGGATATTTGAAGGAATCTGTGAATCTGTTCGACTATATGTTTTTGCTGCCAAATTTAGAAGAAGGAAGGATGTGAAAGATGGCTGGTTTGTAATCTTCCTTTATGTCAGGCCAAGGTCTGGGGGGGATCATTTTCAAAGCCAGAGAAGCTGATGAGTGGCTTCATGAGTGTTTCATTTCGAGCATGCTCAGCTATTCTTACCATTAGTGTTGAGAAGTGAGACTTGAGTTTGACTCAGCATGGCCAGAGCTTATCAGCCTTGGGGGCCTTAGAGAACTGCGTAATTTAGATGAAATTGAGAGTCTTGGTTCCCAGATCTAGGATTAGCTGGGAAGGCATGCCAGATTTGATACAGCACCGACATTGTACCCTTGAGGTGAGAAAACTCGGGTTCTTACTGTTGACATAATATGAAGTTTCCATCTGAGATGCAAATGTGCTCTGGACACATGTGTAAATGATCAGACTGAGATGAATCTGGCATTAGGATTAAGTAGACGTAACTTTGGCTCTAGAAATTTAGTAGCGTGCCAGAGTAAAATGGGCCCCTTTCTCAGAATTGTAGCACTTTGGAGGCAGAGAGTCATTTTGAAAATAGAATTTGGAATAGATTGAAGGGTTAGAGGAGGTGAATTCTCCATTCATAAGTCAATAAATATTTACTGAGCACTCACTACATTTCCGTGTGATTTAGGAATTGTGAGCATGCAAGAAAAGTTATGGTTCTTTGCCATCAAATAGCTAACTGTGTTTTTGGGAAAGCAGCCTTACATGTGAAACAATTAGAGAATAACAGGACAGGGGGACAAACAATATGGTACAATGGAAGGAGTACTGGAATTGAACCTGAATTCAAATCTCAGCTCTGTCTTTTACTACCATTATGACTTTGGCAAAGTCACTCAATCTCTCCTGACCTCAGTCTCCTCATCTGTAAAATAAAGAAGTTGTACTGGTGATATCTAAGGTCCTTTTTCAATTATAAATCTATGAACCTCTGTCTTGGGGACTATTTCCTTTCGGTCATCAAGATTTCTAAGAGGATGAAAAACTTAAGAGCTGGAAAAGAACAATACTTGTCTCCCCATAAACATAGTGCTTTCATCCATGTGACCTTAATCAAATCATTTTCCTTTCAGAATTCCTGGTTTCTCAGAATCCCAGGGGTTAGATTGGCTGAAGGAAGATAGAAAATAAACATTTATTAAGTACCTATTATGTATCAATCACTGCACTTAAAAAAAAACACTATTTGTTCCTTATAACAATTAGATGAGATAGCTATTTATTCTTCTTCTTCCTATTTTACAGTCAAGGAAACTGAGGCAGACAGATATTTAGTAATTTGCCCAGAATCACATAGCTAATAAATGACTGAAGTTAGAGTTGATTTCAATGTCTTTGTGACTCCAGACCCAATGCTCTATCCACTACACCATCTAACTGTCTACATGACTTTTAAGGTTCCTTGTAGCTCTATAGATTCCAAGGTGACTTACTCTAGTAATAGGTAGTCCATAAAATTCTATGATTATGGAATTTCAAAGTTTTTTTTCAAAGTTAAAATTCTATGATAATAAAGTTCTAAGTCATGTCTGTGGTGATACATCACATAGAGAAATAGTTCATACCCATATTAGGAAGTTAAGTCTACAAAGAGAATGAATTAATTATTCTTGAATATGAGGTCTTTATAAAATTTTCCTTCCTCATTGGAAAGCTTTGTTCTTCAGTTATCCCACAGACATGTGTAAGATGAAACGCTCTCTGTAAGGAGAAAGATTTATTGAGATGGAGCAAAACATGCCAATGTAAGGCAGCCCAAATGACTTCTCTACTTCTAGTAGGTATTTTCTAAGTGTTTATTGAACAAAATTAAAGGTCTGATACCCTTAATTAGGTGAGATAGCCAGGAGGCACTTGGTATTTGTTTTAGATGGAACTTTGAAGAAAAATGGTGAGAGTGTAGGACAGTGCTTTACTGAAGAAAATAATTGAGGAAGAGTTTGTAACTTTTTAATAACAATAATATTTTATATTTGTATGGCACATTTTTATATGAAATATATTTGACATATATCATCTCATTTGAACCTCACAATAATTATGCAGAGGTACAGATAACAGGGGTTATTTACATTTTCTGTATCATGGATTTCTTTAGCAATCTGAGAAAGCATATAAAACCCGTCTCATAATAACATTTTGAAGGGCATAAAATAAAATACATACAATTATAACATTAAGTCTATTGAAATGCAGTTTTATATATATATATATATATATATATATATATATATAAATACATATACACATGTATACACACATATATGTGAAATGCAGTTACAGAACACACATTTAGGTTAAGAAACCGTGATATTGAGACAGATAAATTTGATAGATGAAGAAATCAAGTCCCAAGAAGCTAACTGAGTTCACTTCCAGCATAAATTAGTTGGCAGAACCAGAATTAGAAGCCCAAACTAATGATTTCAGTTAGTGCTCTTCCCTTGATGTTCCCATGGTAAGTGCTGCTCTAATCATCTTAGTGTAGAGAGCAGAATCAGGATAGATGCATGAGGCTGTCCTAAAGAGCACAACTCTTCCCATAGAGAGACAAAATGTTATTTCTTCAGGCAGATGCAAACATGTAGTAGCTAATAATAATAATATTGATTATTAGTGACATTTAAGGCTTGCAGATTACTTGACATTATTTCACTTAGTCTCACATAAGCTGGAAAGTAATCAGTACATTGAGATATTTGTAAAATTTTTTTAATCATGCCTTTTTGAGAAACCACTTCACTTACATATATCCTTATTTGTAATGTAAGAGACAAAGGCATAACTAGAGGAAATAACCTGTCATCCAAAAAGCTAGGCCCCAAAAAGCTTCTGGTTTCTGAGGTATCACAACATGGTACTTTCAAGGACTCCCTGAAATTGACCCCAGCTATTTGTTAACTCCTCTTACCTAAAAAAAGGGCTAGTGATATAGCCTTGATGGATTTTCCATGTTCCCCATTGATACACCCAAAGTATCAGCAGAATATTTGAAAGGCACTCAACATATTGACTTTTGGGTGTAAATGAACAATGATGGCAGGCAATTATGGATGGACTGCCATTTTTTTTTTACCACTCGAGAGATTACTCTCATTGATGAGATCATAGATCTATGACTGTATTTGAGCATGGATCAACACACGAATCTAAAGGAATTCTTAGCTCAGGACCAAATATACCAACATTTCAAAAATGAAACTTAAATCATTAGTAGAGTAATCCTAAATGTTTTAAAATGAATTTCATAAAATCACAGATTTAGCCCTGGAAGTGACCTCATAAGCTATCCAGTCTAAAGCCTTCATTTTGAAGATGAGGAAACTGAGACTCAAGAACTTTATGATTTCTAATTTTCTATTTTTAAGGTAGAATTAAATGTTTTTTCCTCATAATTGTTCTTTAATATAATGGTTCTCTTTTTTGTGCTATGAGTTTTATTTAGTTTTATTTTATGCATTTTAAAACATGATTCTGAGTAGGAGGCCAAAAGCTTCATCAGTTTGTGCCCTAGGATTCTTACACAATCCTTGCTTTATACAATTGCATCTTTTAAATACCTTTGTGAGACACTTATTGTCCATTTTGTTTCCAATATATACTATAATGTATTGTTATTTATATTTTTATAAGGGTTAATCTTGACGTCTCTGGCTGTAGTTCCTTTGAGGGTAGAGACTTCTTTTTTTTTTAATTTCTCAGTGCTTGAAACAGGCCTGTGTAAATAGTAGTTGGTCAATAAATCCTTGTTGATAGACTAGAAAAGCACAATTTATTTTTTATGATTTAAAAATAAATACAGTAGGAAAAATATTTTTAAACCTCATCTTTTTTTTTTTTTTTTTTTTTGATTTGAATTCCATTCCATAGGAGTACCCAGTGGATATTGTTGAGCAAGTAGGATTAAAGATATGTGATCCACGGATGAGACCTTGCTCACTTAGTTTTTGGAGGTGTTGGATTTTTAAATGCTTTGAGATTGAAGTCAGGGAAAAAAAGTGGTGCTCCAAGAGTTAGGACATGATGAAAAAAATAAATTGAGGGAGACTCATAGGGTGGCTGTTGTTAAATTAACCATTTGTTATTTTGATTAGCATCACAGAAGTGCCTTTTGGAGTTTCCAGCCCTGTGCTGTAATCTGCTTCTTAGCAGGAGTTTAGAAAGCATTGAAGTATCATCAGAGTATTGGTTCCCACTGAGAGCCAGAGGCATCCTTCACTGAGTAGAAATAGTGACAATGATGGATGAAGCCCAAAGCAGTTCTTAAATTAATTTCAGATGAATGCATTATTTTCCTGAGCATCTGAAACCTTCATATATGCTTAATAACAATAATATTTGTATAATACTTTTGAATTTACAAAGATGCTTTAATCCATCATCCCTTTTGACTCTCAAACAAGTCTTGTGACATAAACATCACAAGAATTAGTATTGTCCTGTTTCAAATGATGTACTAGCAAGTCCCTTTATTTAACAAACATTAAGAATCTACTCTTTGAAGAGCTTGTGCTATGCCTGGGGAAAGATTTAAAGATTAAATAAGATGTATAAGATGTAGTCTATGTCCTCATGGAACTTAAAATCTACTAGGGACTATAACACGTACTCAAATAACTATAATAAAAGAGTGTCACATGAATTGCTTATGAGAGATGTAAACAAAGTTTTGGGTGAATGTGAGGTAGGATCTGATTTGAGATTTGAAGGATGATTAGGATTTTTAACAGTTACAAGTTGGAGGGGGAGCATGTATGAAGTCTAAGGTATTTTTTCTTATGATCCTGTTTATTTATCTTGTTTATCTGTGATCCTGTTTTTGCTCAGCCTCAGAAAGACTTAGCAGGGGGACTGAGAAATCACATGGCCAAAAAACTGAGGTAGGGAAGATAAAAAGATTTCATTTGCCCTCACCTAATTAGGAGTAAGGAAAGGGGCATTTTTATTGGGGAGATATAAATCATCATGGCCTTAGACCTGTCCAAATCTTTTGTATGTCAGCAAAGAAGAGTTACAATTCTAAGGAATAAAAATGGGTTGAAATTCTGGTGATTAGAACAAGGCCTGTAGCCCTACAGATTTTTTTTTGTTGTTTTTACTAAAGGAGCAATAACATTTCCCTGAGGGAGAAGAGAAGCAGTAGTGGCAACAGCAATGGGACAGCAGTGACTGGCACAATGACAGGATGAAACTGACCCAGAACACAGGTAAGAAGGGCAAAGACCATTGGGGTAAAGTAGCAGAACACATTAGAGATAGAATTTCAGCACTGGACAACTAAGTTATAGCTGTATCACTGTCACTCCATGCAAAATGCTAATATTCTCCATTCAATATTTAAAACCGTCCATGGTCTGGCTTTCACCTACTCTTCCAGGTTTATGAAATCACTTCCCTTCATATACTTTACTCCAGCTAAACTAATCTACTTGCCATTTTCTGAACTAGAAACTATTTTCTCTTCCTGCATCTTCGAACAAGCTAAATGTTTTTTGAAAAGAAATTAACTTTAATGAATTCAGCAGAGGACTGGCACAATAGGAGAGTAGCAAAGCCTCTACCACTTTGCCTCTATTCTTTGGCAGGTGTCTTATCTGTCATTCACTCTATTTTTTTCTAGAAAAGTACTGACATTTTCATAGCTTTGGGGCCACATGTCTAGTGCTAGAAAGTACTTCTTCAGTCCCTTGTTAGGCCAATAGACCTGTCTAATAAATACACAAAATGGCAGTTCAATATCTTTCAAGATATTATTCATTTCAATAGAAAGTCCTCACACCTTATTCCTAACTGGGCCCAGCTAAGTTCCTTTCACCTTTTCAACATTACTTCAGTGTCCAGCAAGGGAACAGATCAGGAAAGATATAGACACCAGACCTAGAGCCAAGGTTTAACTGAAAGAATGTAATTCTACTTTACTAAAAAAGGATAATAGAATTTCAACAATGCAAGAGTAGCAAAGAAACTTATAGGAGGAGCAAGTAATGTGTGGAAATCTATCACTGTGGGTTTTCCTACTCATGTGTTTTATTGCTAGATTATTTAAGTGTGGCCCATTCTTACCCACGCTGTGTGCATTGATAGGAGAATGCTATTTAAGTACATGTGTAAATTGCCATGTTTTGGTTATTCTAGTTTTTGCCTTATTTTAAATAAATGTATTTTTGTCTTCTGATTTAGTAAAACATTTCATATTTAAGAGTCAAAAATATCATTATAATTGCTTTGTGCAAATGAGAAATGAGAAAAATATTGTGGGATGCAGATTAAGAATTTTAAGAGTAAACAGTGGGAGTGTATATTTTCCTCTTTCTCCACCAGGATTATCCCAGGATTATAAGAGTTGTAGCCTTTCCCCTATAACCCAATCCTGAGACATTGAGAGAGTGAGAGAACAAGAGAGCACTATACTTCCAGGATAAGTTGATTGTGTATTTCAGTTTCCTTTACAATCTAGACAGTTGGTGGAAATGGGCAGAGAGGGGCAAAGAGGAAACATTGCTTACTGTGTGATTTCAAGAATCAAACATTTCTAATATCAGTAATACATTTCATGTACTCTCCTCTGACTTTTTCTTTTGCTTCCAAAGGGTTAATTATATTTCCCTGTAGTTATGAGCATATATAGAGACACACTCCACTGGGATAAGGAAGAGAGAAGAAATATTAAATTGCAAATCCTAATCCTTGGGCCAATAAGGCTGGATGGAGTAGAGAGATAAGACAATCACGTCCCTGTAACCACAGGGAATTGGAGCTATGGCAGATTCATGTTTGGTCATAAAATACTTTTCTGTGAAGAACTCATGCCAGTGAGCCACTGCATATTCTCATTTTCCCTTTTCCTCTCTCTCTCTCTCTCTCTCTCTCTCTCTCTCTCTCTCTCTCTCTCTCTCTCTCTCTCTCTCTCTTTGTCCTCTCCCCCTCCCCCTTCTTCTCTTCTCTCCGTTTTTATCTTTCTCTTTTTTTGTCTCTCTCTTTTTTCTGTTTCTTTCCTCCCTCCCCTCCTTTCCCACTCTTCTTTCTTCTTCTCTGCCCTCTCTTCTTCTTTGTTTTGCCTCCTCTTAACCCCCGTACACATTTGTCTTTTTATGATTTTTATCACTAGTCTCTCCCTTCTTCCTCTCTGCCTTCCTCTAACTCTTTGGAACTGTACCAAATGACATTTGGTTATTGGTTTAAGATTTTCAGCATCTAAAATGACAAAAATGATGCACAACTTTTATGTTAGCAACAATGTGACAATGAAAAACCAACACACCAGGGGTAGATTTTTCATATATTTGCTTGGATTTAGTTCTAACCAGGATGATTTATTTTGGCCTCATCACTATCATTTCTTATTACTCAAAATTAGAATTGTCCCTCAAATCAATAAACTGTTAAAATGCTCAAAATAAATGAGATTTTTTAAATTAAAAAACAAATCTGTGATCAGATTTATGAGTTTCAAGATGTAATTGAAATTAAAAGGCTGGTACAATTAAAAAGATGCCCCATCAAAATCTATGAAGGAATTAATGTAAAATATCCTTGGATGGGATTGGTTGTCACTTGTCTAGTTCTTGTTACCAGGTTCCTCATATTCAGGAAGTAAAATTAGCCCATGAAATTCTGATACACAATCTTCACCCAGAACTTGAATCACAGCTTGATTGCACTTACCCTTCCAATTCTGGAGTGTGTTATATGTAGGTTCTGGAGCAGCAGTCTCCAACCACAGGCTGATACAAATACTCATGAATACCTTCTACTCAACATAATCAAGACAAATATATAAAAAGCTATGTTCCAACAAGAACCCAAGGGGGTTTCTTTGGGAGTCAGTAGCAGAGGAAGATTTAATGGAGTAGATAGGACTAGAGATGAAATGTAGTGAAAATTGGGAATCCAGAAATCTAGATATTTAAACATGGCTTTTTCATAGAACATATTTAATAACTTTATTTTTTCACTTCTACTTTCTAGGCCTCAGTTTCCTCACCTATTGAACTAAAACTTTAAGGTCTCCTCTAGCCTTAATGATCTCTAGGATATGTGGATTAAGTACCTAAATACATATAATGAAGGAGTCCTCAAGTCTTTGCTTCTCTGTCTAGTATGTTCTTATTTCCTAGGAAATGACAAAAAGCATATTTCAGAGTCCTGTTGCAGATAGTCTGGGTAATGCATAAATTTTAATGAAGTCATCGGTCTAGATTTGAAGTTTTTTCACTCCTCATGGGGATGTGAAATCTACTTTTCATTTTATAGTTAATTCTTATTAAGCATCTGGTATGTGCTGAATTCTTTGCAGGAACTATGGGGACACAAAGAAAAATAAGGCATAGTTCCTGCCCTCACAGTACCTATAGTCTAATTAGGAAGAAAAGAAAGCTATACATACAGATAACCATGTGGCAGAGGTCAAATGGACCTATAAAGGACTAAATGCTATTCAGATAGTAGTTAGACTAAGCTTAGAATATGAAGACTCCAGTTAGGTCAAAGAGAATAAGGGTCTTGAGTTTGCTTTCTAAGTCTAGCAGAGACTGAATGAGCTTATGAGATATATTCTATGAAGTATGATTCCACAGTTTCTGGAAATTCTCAAGGATTTTAAGGGCATGGTGACTCATTTCTTATGCTTTTTGGAGTTGATTAACTACTTCCTGTTTGTATATGGCCATGGGATATCCTAGCCATGAAAGAAAAAACTTGTGGTTTTTACAGAGGCAGTATACCCTCCTCTGCCCTGCTCCCCAACCTCTTGCCCATTCATAGTGGGGAGGATGAAAGGAACATTCAGAGTATTCAGTGTCATGGGAAAGTAACGAGTCCTATCAAGGATGAAGCACAACATGTACACAAGCAGCCACAAACTTCACCACTATTAAAGGTCCAAGCAAATGAGACACAATGTTCCTGGAACTCCTGGAGATTTCAAGGGTCCTTTTAAGTCTATTTGACCTCTGTTACACAGTTGTCTGCATGTATATCTCTCTTTTCTTCCTAATTATATTATAAGTGTGGTGAGGGCAGGGATTCTGCCTTATTTTTCTTTGTGTCCCTATAGTTTCTAGCAAAGAACTCAGCACATATAAGATGCCTAATAAGGATTGATTATAAAATGAATAGTAGATTTTAGGTCCCCGTGAGGAGTGAAAAAACTTCAAATCCAGACAGAGGACTTCATTAAAGTTTATGTATTACCCAGACTATCTGCAACAGGACTCTGAAATATGAATTTTGTCAATTCCTAGGAAATAAGAACACACTAGACAGAGAAGCAGACGAGGGAAATTCCATAGAAATATAACCAATTATTCCCTAGTTTGTTGAACCTTTCATGTTCTCTTAACTCATCACTTACACTTTTAATTCAAATCCTTACTGTGCTCCAGGCACATACTTTTTTGTGAAGATAAAAATAACAACAAAAAACTGTTTCCCTGATGTCCTTGTGTTCTTTGATTGAAAGCCATATAGCATCATTGAGAGAATGGCGCTACTAAATACATGGGCTTTTACAACAGACAGCAACACTGAGATATTAAGAGAATTACAGCTTCTTAAGTGACAATTCCATTTCATCTTCAATTCTGGACCTTATTCATTATTTGTCTGTATTTGTGTGCCAGATATATGTATTAATGGATTAATTCCATAGATTATTCTGTGAAATATGAAGTAGCATTCTTGACAATATGCATTCTTCATTTACTTGCAACTTCCTCTATGAATAGCCAGGTGTATCTCTTTTGAGTAATTGTAACTCTCAATGGGACTTTGAAGTGTTCCAGAGTCTGATATTATCATTATAATGCCTTTCACAAATAGGAGTTATTGTAGAACCTCCGTACCTAAAAGGATTCTTTTTGCCATTTTAATTTGTGCAAGATATCATTCTATATCTTTAGAAATCCTATTTATCTGTTTTTGCCTAGTATAGATAAAGTTGTATTTCTGGTTGCAATTATTAATGAATTTCATAATATTTGAATCAGTGTTATAGTGAATAGAGAGTTAGTCTTAGAGGCATTAAACCCAAGTTCAAATCCTACTTCTGAAACCTATAGGTGCTAGCACCCTGGGAAAAACCACTTAGTCTCTCCTTGCTCTAAGCAATCTTTAATATAGACTGCAAAGAAGGTGCTGACCTGTAGTAGTAGAGGGAATTTCTTCTCTTGGGAGCTACTTCTTCCAGTGAAATCAGAGATCTAGTTGCTATCCCTATAATATAAAATTAAATATGCAAGATACTTTGCTAAGAAAGAGCTTTTTTTCTTAGCAAGTCAATTGATTGTTTTCATAATCCTCAAAAAATAAATAGAATAGAATTGTATATTCTCTATATTTCATGAGTGATTATGGAATGATAAAAGTATGATCCTCTGTAGAAAGTCTGTGAAAAGCTTTCCTGTTCCCTTATATTACTTTCCTCAAACATTATACATATACACATACAGACAGATACAAATACACATGACAATTGTACAAAAATTATTTTGTAATGTGGTGAAAATAGGTACATGGTTTAGTAGTTCTAGGTATCTTTTTGGTTGGCATTTTAGGGTAATAATATTATCTTTTGTCTCTTCTTCATCGAGAAGTTTTGACAAAATGATGAAGGCAGAAATAAGTAATGTGAAATGAGGCTAGAAAGGCAGATTGGAATCAAATTGTAAAGTGCTTTTAAAAGACAGAAAAAAAGGAATTCATTTTATCTCGGAGGCAATAGAGAAATATTGAAATCTTGAGAAAGGAGTGACATAGTCATGCTTGTATTTTGAAAAGATTATTTTGGCAGTTATATGGAGGATAGATCAGAAGGGGAGAAAAGCTAGCAGCAAGATCAATTTGGGAGCTATTATAAAATATATAGCCTCCTTATGATGGAGGAGGTGAGCATCTGAACAAGCATGGTAGACATGAATTTGAGACATATTGAAAATTTGTTCTTGAGTGTCTTTAAAATTGTAATATTTGTCATGGATTTATTTTTAATGTGTCTAGTTACCACTTTTTTTCTAGACTTCATCTTTTTAGTGCCATTTTTACTTCCTCTAAGGGGCATCAAACACAGGTTAAAAAATCTGATGATTGCACTGTCATCAATATTAAGAATAGAAATTCTGGACAAGCAGTTGTTAACTGTCCAGTTTTATTTGTATATATTCTTTGGATATCAGGAATAGTTAAGTCTAGCATGAAGCTGTTTACAGACTATTTTCCTCTTCACCATTTTGTGAGGAGACTAATGCTTGTAATCTTCCATTCTTCTTTCCTCTAATAGTATACAAATGAACTTTACAAATAAATTGTCTGCTATATCTTTCCACTTATCAAAGGGATGGAATGTTTGCTGAATAAGACTTTTCAGGCTTTGTTATCCTTCTGATTATGGTGATTATTTTATGTTGTCTAAACTTCTTTAAGAAATGGTGATAATTATAGGCCCTCCTCCCCCATTTTCCAACTCTCAGATTCAACAGTTTATTTAAATTGATGGGATTGTCAATGTTGCAATTATATGGAGTATCTTCTTTTTTATCTTTTCTTCTCATTTTTCCTAAATTTTGATCTTTTTTTCTAATCAACAGATGGTCAATTTTATAGATCCCAGTTTCTTAAACTGTAGGTCACAATCCCATCTGGGGTCTTGTAATTGAATGTGCAGGGTTTCAAAATAGTGATTTATTATTAGTAAGCATTTGACTTACATACCTTTTTATATATTTATTTAACTAAGGTAATATAAAAATTACTCAAGTGAAAAGGAATCATGAGTGGAAAAAGTTTAAGAAACCCTTTATAGACAGCTGATCCTAAAGCTATTTCCTAGTCAGAAAGCAATTTTTCTAAATTATAATTGTACTTTACCTTATCTATAATTATAGTTTATCAAACTTCAATTAAAAAGCATTTCTCAGGAACTTTCTTTACACAAGGTTGAGTCCTGGGTATTTAAAGACAAAAACAAATGAAACAATCACTGCCCTCAAAGATAATATATTGGAGAATTACATCACATGTATTTCATTGTTGTTCAGTGCTATCTGACTTTCATGATTCCATTTGGGGTCTTCTTTGCAAAGGTACTGAAGTGGTTTACCATTTCCTTCTCTAGCTTATTTTATAGATGAAGTAAACAAGAGTTGCCCAGAGTCACACACTAGTTAGTGTCCGAGGCCAGATTTGAAATCACAAAGAGTAGTCTTCCTGTCTTCAGGCCTGCTGCTCTATCCACTGTTTTTACCCATCTTCCCCTAGTATATCACATATCTATTAAAAACAATGCAAAGTGATTTGGCAATGGAATACTATCATTAACTACTGCGTGGGGGGGCAGATCAGGAAGGATCTTGTATATGAGATAATACCTAAGCTGAATTTTAAAAGGAAATGAGGGCTTTTAAGAGATGGGGATGAGGAGGAAAAACATTTCAGGCACAGCAGAAACTTTAGGCAAACTAATAAAGGCAGAAGGGAAGTAATATGAAATGAGAATAGAAAGGTAGATAGCATTCAAGTTGTGAAGTTCTTTAAGTACCAGGAAAAAAATAATTTCATCTCAGAGGCAATAAGGAAACACTGAAAAATCTTGAGAAGGGGAATAACATGGTCATATTTGTGTTTTAGAAAGAGTATTTTGGCAATCATATGGAGGATGGATCAGAAGTGCTATCTTACTGGTAGCAAGGGGATCAATTTGGAAGCTATTATAATTGTCCAGTATGGAGATAATGAGAATCTGAACTAGCACAGTTGTCATGTGACTAAACTGAAAGAGATGAATGCTAGAATGTTGTGGAGATGAAATCAATAGGGGTTGACATGATTATATATGAGGAGTGAAGGAGAATAATGCCTTGAGAAAGAAGTTGTGAGCTTGATTGAATGGAAAGATGGTGGCTATCTTGACAGAAATAAGAAAATTAGGAGAAGGGATGGAATTAAAGGGAAAATAACCTCTGCTTTGGTTATATTTTTGAGATGTCTATTGGACAATTAGGTGGTAATAATGGTGGAACTGAATGAAGACTCAATGAGTTGGAAATAAATTAAAGTTGGACATGTAGATTTGGGAGGTAATTGAAATCATTGGAGCTCATATCATCCAGAAATAAAAAGTACAGAGAAAGAAGAGAAGACAGACCCTTAATGAGTCCCAAGGATATATCCAAGCTTGCAGGTAAGACATGAATGATGATCCCATCACTTATTGTGGTATTGAATATATTTATGATATATAGCTGCCCAGATACTTTCTGAGTAATTCACAAACCTTTGCTTATATCATTTCTTAATCTTGAATCATATTTTCCAATATATTTTTCAGTCCTCACAAGTATTCTTCTCACCGAATCCACTGTTGTGTGTTAACTTGGTTTGAATGTTTCATTAAGTTTTCTGTAAAATTTAGTTAGTTAGTCTTCTATAACATCAATAGATATTAATAATAAGCTACAATTATCTTTATAGTCTTTTTGCATTTATTTATTACAAACACTGCAAAGTAAGATGAAACTAGAGGCTCTATCAAAGGATATTTCTCGTCTCTTCTTACACAAAAATTCTTCTTCTCTTCTTGCCTCATTACTTATTTTATTTCTCTGAGGAGAACCTGTAAGCTGCCATTTCATTTAGCAGGAACTCATTAATGTCCTCTGGGTTTCATTTGTAGTGGAAATGTCAAGATGAAATTTCTTCCAGGAGTTTTTTCATGGGTCTATCAACTAGCTGATCATTAGAAAAATGGCTCACATTTAAAGTATCAATAGTGATAGTAGCTTTTATGGACTCTAAGATTCTTAACTCTTTTTCTGACACTTCACATAATAATAACAGTGAATGTTGATGGAGGACCCAGTTTTCCCACATTCTCTCCAACATTTATCACTTTCTTTTTCTATCATCTTAAACAATCTTATAGCTATGAGGTACTTCACAGAGATTTTAATTTGCATTTCTCTAATAAATGGTGATTTATATCATTTTTTCATATGGCTAGAGATAACTTTAATTTCTTCATATGAAAACTGCCTGTTCATATCCTTTGACCATTTATCAACTGGGGATGACTTACATTTCTTATAAATTTAACCCAGTTCTCTATATATTTTGGAAAAGAGGCCTTTGTCAGAAACACTTGTAAAAATTGTTTCCCATCTTTCTGCTTTCCTTCTAATCTTGGGTACATTGGTTTTGTTTGTACAAAATATTTTAAATTTAAGGTGCTTAAAATTACTCATTTTGCATTTCACAATGTTCTCTACTTCTTGTTTGGTCATTGTTAAAGGCTTATTATTAAGTAATGACTTCAAATAACTGATTTGATTTGTGGATAATATTATCATATAGACTGCAACACTTGTGGGCTGTATAAGTATTGCTGTGAGTGAAGAAAATTCATCAGTTGGTAGTTAAATTTCTAAACTTATGGAGGCTGGTTTTTGTATATCAAATATAGAATATCTTGTTGGTCCATACTTGAAACCTTTCCAGCTTGATAATACCTGGCAGAGTTTATATAAACTTCAAGAACCCATGCATCAATCATCTGTCATAATGAAACAAAAGGAGAAGAGTTAATTCAGTGGAATGAGGATGATAATACAGCTATCAATAAATAGAAATGATGTTGGGATTGAAAGTAATGTAAAACACACTTTCTGCCTTCAAATTCTCAAAAGTTCTTTTGAGTCTCTTGCTCTATAATATTCTATTGAGAATGTTGTCCTGTTCCTTAGATTACCCCCATCATCTGTTGTTGAAAGAAGCTAGAAAATGATGCAAAATCATTTTGACTGGGACTACTACGAATTTATATAATATATCCTGAACAGGGCCTTCACTGTGGTAAAGCAATTTTTTTACAAGCTCTAATTGATTTACTATCCTCTTACGACCACACAGTTTTCCTCCCAAACCTTTTCATCTTTTCTCAAATTTCTTATAGCTCCCTTTACTCTGCCCTTCTAAGATGAGAATATTGAATCATATTGCATGGAAAAATGATAAAATTTTCAAAGATATCTCTCTTTTTTCTCCTCATCTCACCTCACTTAGATGCCATTTGTTAATGTTTTCTTCTTCATCGCTATTTTACATGAAGAGGTGATGTTTCTCCTTGCAAAGGAAGCCCCTTCATCCCCTTTTCTCTCATTTTTCCTCCATTTTTATCTGTTCTACTGGCTGCTTCCCTATAGCCTATATATATATGTACATATATATATATATATTTATTTATCTTCTCCATACTCAATATAGATTCATTTGATCTATCTATGGAAATTACTATTTGATACTTCTCCTTTTCATGGCTAAACTCTTTGAGAAGGGAACCTAAAATCAATACCTTTACTTGCTTTCCTCTTATCTTCTAAATGGTCTGTAATCTGGCTCCTGACTTCATCATTTAACTAAATCTGCTCTTTCCAAAATTACCATTGATCTCTTAATTGAAGAATTGAATGCTCTTATCCAAATTCTCATTTTTCATGACTTCTTTGAAATCTTTGGTACTCTTCTCTCCTTTCTCTAGAAACTCTCTTCTCTTTAGCTTTTCATGTTACTGCTATCTCCTGGCCTTTGTACCTGTCTTATTACTCCTCAGTCTCTTGTGATGAATGTTTTTTTAAAAATAGCTTTTTATTTACAAGGTACATACATGGGTAATTTTTCAGCACTGACAATTTCAAAACCTTTAATTTCAAATTTTCACCTCCTTCCTCCCACCCCCTCCCCCAGATAGCAGGTAGACATGTTAAATATGTTAAAGTATATGTTAAATACAATATATGTATACATATCCATACAGCTATTTTGCTGCACAAGAAGAATCAGACTTTGAAATAATGTACACTTAACCTGTGAAGGAAATAAAAAATGCAGGTGGACAAAAATAGAGGGATTGGAAATGCTATGTAGTGGTTCACACTCATTTCCCAGAGGTTGTGTTTTTTTTTTTTTTTTTTTTTTTTTTTTTTTTTTTTTTTACTGGGTGTAGCTGGTTCTATTCATTATTAAACAAATGAAACTGATTTTGTTCATCTCATTGTTGAAGAGGGCCAAGTCCATCAGAATTGGTCCATCAAATAGTATTGTTGTTGAAGTATATAATGATCTCCTGGTCCTGCTCATTTCACTCAACATCAATTCATGTAAGTCTCTCCAGGCCTTTCTGAAATCATCCTTCTGGTCATTTCTTATAGAACAATAATATTCCATAACATTCATATACCACAATGTATTCAGCCATTCTCCAATTGATGGGCATTCACTCAAGTTTCCAGTTTCTAGCTACTACAAAGATGGCTGCCACAAATATTTTTGCACATACAGAACCTTTTCCCTTCTTTAAGGGAAGCCCAGTAGTAACTCTGCTGGATCAAAGGGTATGCACAGTTTGCTAACTTTTTGAGCATAGTTCCAAATCACTCTCCAGAATGACTGGATGTATTCACAATTCTACCAACAATGTGTCAGTGTCCAGTTTTCCCACATCCCGTCCAACATTCTGCATCATCTTTTCCTGTCATCCTAGTTAATCTGACAGGTGTGTAGTGGTATTGCAGAGTTGTCTTAATTTACATTTCTCTGATTAATATTGACTTAGAACATCTTTTCATATGGCTAGATATAGTTTTAATTTCTTCATCTGAAAATTGTTCCTATCTTTTGACCATTATCAATTGCAGAATGGCTTGATTTCTTATAAATTAGAGTCAATAATTCTCTCCATATATTTTGGAAATGAGGCCTTTATTAGAACCTTTGAATGTAAAATTATTTTCCCAGTTTATTGTTTTCCTTCTAATTTTGTCTGCATTACTTTTGTTTGTACAAAAGCTTTTCAATTTGATATAATCAAAATTTTCTATTTTGTGATCAATAATGATCTGTAGTTCTTCTTTGGTCACAAATTCCTTCCTCCTCCACAGGTCTGAGAGGTAAACTATTCTATGTTCTTCTAATTTATTTATAATCTCATTCTTTATGTCTAGATCATGAACCCATTTTGACCTTATCTTGGTGTACAGTGTTAAGTGTGGGTCAATGCGTAGTTTCTGCCATACTAATTTTCAATTTTCCCAGCAGTTTTTGTCAAACAGTGAATTCTTATCCCAAAAGCTGGGGTCTTTGGGTTTGTCAAACACTAGATTATTAAAGTTATTGACTATTTTGTCCTTTGAACCTAACCTATTCCAGTGATCAACTAGTCTATATCTTAGCCAATACCAAAAGTTTTTGGTAACTGTGGCTTTAAAATATAGTTTTAGATCTGGTACAGTAAGGCCACCTTCATTTTTTTTTTTTTTTTTTCATTAGTTCCTTTGAAAGTCTTGATCTTTTGTTCTTCCAGATGAATTTTGTTATTATTTTTTCTAGGTCATTAAAATAGTTTTTAGGAGTCTAATTGATATAGCACTAAATAAGTAGATTAATTTAGGTAGTATTGTCATCTTTATTGTATTTACTTGACCTATACAAGAACACTTAATATTTTTCTAATTGGTTATATCTGACTTTATTTGTGTGGAAAGTGTTTTGTACTTTTGCTCATATAGTTCCTGACTTTCCTGTGGCAGATAGATTCCCAAATATTTTATACTATCTGCAGTTACTTTAAATGGAATTTCTCTTTGTAACTCTAACTGTTTACGAATATGGTGGCTCTGCAGGATGGCTCAGTGGATAGAGTGCTGGATCTGGAATCAGGAAGACTTATTTCCTGAGTTCAAATGTGTTTGCAAATATTTATTAGCTGTGTGACCTTGAGCAAGTCACTTAATATTCTTTGCCTCAATTTCCTCATCAGAAAAATGATCTGAAAAAGGAAATGGCAAATCATTCCAATCTCTTTGCCAAGAAAATCCCAAATGAGATCTTGAAGAGTTAGAAAAGACTGATAATGACTAAGCAACAATAGGGATGATTCTCAGATCTAATCTCTTTCTGGACATCCAATTTCCCATCTCCAACTGCCTCAACCTAACTTTTCTATTACTATTGAAGATACACTGTCCTCTCAATCCTCAGGTTTTGCAATTGAGACATTCTTGTATTCACTAACATGTCATGTCATTTCATTTTATTTTTTACTTTTATAAGATCTCTGTTATATGGCCTCTTATTTCCTCTGACATGGTAGCACCGTGGTGCAGACCCTCATAATTTTACACATGGACAATTGCCATTGTCAGTCAGTTGGCTGACATGTCTCCCTGACTTGTATCTTCCCATTCCAGTCCATCATACATTCAGCTAGCAAATTGATTTTCTTAAAGTACAGGTCTGACCTTTGACTTTCAAAGCCTTCCATAACCTTACCCTTTCTTACTTTTCTGGTTTTTTATACTTTACTTCTCTCTGTGTATTCTATACTACATTGACAATGAACTTTTTGCTTATTCTTGCACATGACATTACATCTTTCAGTTCTGGGAATTTTCACCATTTGCTTCAATGCTTGGAACTCTTAATCTCCTTATATTTACCTTTTGTCTTCCATAGCTTCCTTCAAATCTCAACTAAAGTCCTACATTTTGCAAGAAACTTTCTTCTGTACCTCTTAATTTTAGTATCTTTTCCCTGAGATAATCTCCAACATTATATAGGATCTTATTTATATGTAGTTTGTATGTTGTGTCCCTAATTAGATTATGAACTCTTTGAAAGCAGAGGGATTTTTTTTTTTGTTTCTTTTTTTTATATCCCTAGCATTTAACATAGTAGGTACATAGTAGGTGTTTCATAAATGCTTGCTGATGACTATTCACATAAACTCTATTTTAAGACTTTAAGCAATGAGAGACACACTTTTTTGATTGAGGCAGCTATCCCTATTTCACATTAAGGACAGATAGGGTGAAGTGGATAGTAGCCAAGAGAATGATCAATCAATTAATAAATACTTATTAGTTACCATCTTTCCCAGCTTGCCTTCCTGAGGTACAACTTACATGTATACCTGATAGTACTGTGTGCTGATATGGAAATAAACTTTTTTCATGTACATGAGATTGATCCGCAGTGGCATTTATGTAATTGGTGACTACCTTGACTATGCATTTCCCTAAATGTGAAGTGCATTCTTCTGTATACAAAATTTTAATTTTGTTTATCTTAGTAATTTATGCATCTTAGCAATGCATCACTGAAAGGTCTCTTTGGTAACAAGGTCCTTAACTAGTTTATTTGGAAGAAGAATAAGTGAAAAAAAATTGGAAAAGTAGGTTGAGGTCAGTCAATGGAGGGCCTTTAATGCTTGGCTATAAAATTTGGACATCTATGGAAGAGTTAAATATTTTTAAGCAGAGAGAAAGTGAGAATGGTAATAATAGTAATATTCATAGCAATGAAACAAAATAATTTGACAATTGCATAATATTTTATGCAGCTTCTCAAAGTTTTTTCATGCATGTTATCTCAGCTGTAGGATATATTCTTATGAGTATGGAGAGAAAGTAAAAAAATAAGTTTTTTCATTATTTTTCATTTTTTTATCACTCAAGGGCAAACATAGAATGATAGAATCAGGATTAAAATATAGGTGTTTTTATTACTTGTTCATTGGGCTATCAATTTTTATCATTGGAACAATTTGGTTGCAGTTTCTTAATTTTTAATTTGGTCCACACAATTATGAATTCTCAAATTCTCTTGCTTTTTGTTTTCTGTTCCTGTTTTTGCTGTAGTTTTAGGTAATTCCAGTTCCTTTTATAAATTGTTGTTGTCACTGATTATATTCTCCTTTATGAATGATATTGGCACCCAATGCACAGTAGATATGCAACAAATACTTTTGGAATAAAATTGAATATAGAGTGGTTAGGTAGTTACCTTGAATCTGGTATGTTTTTATAAGGGAGAATGTTAATGCACCTGGAAATAGAAAGTCTATGGATTTAGGTCATCCACACTGACAGTATAGCTGGGATTTAGGATATATCTCTGTGGTTAATCCAAAGTTTTATGAAGTGACTTACTCAAAGACACTCAACTTTGTAACTGATAGATATCAAAAGGGTCCTGACTTCAAATTCACTGTTCGTTCCACTGTACCACATGGATCTAGAATTAAAGAAATAGAAACCAGTAATAATAATTTTGAGGAGTATTCTGAAGTGAAGAAGGTCATAGTAATAAAGAATGAAAATTAGATTAGTATGGATTTTTCTATCTAACTGAATCCTTGGACACCCATCTTTTGTCTTCTTTGTAGTCTTTTCTATCCATTCCAATTGGCAACAATCTCTCCCACTTGAATACTCTTCAAACTCTTTTTGTCTGTACTAATTTGACATTTAATTATTGATATTTTTGGTATTCTTCTCTTTCACAAAAGTAACTCTTGGACATTTTCAAGTTTATGCCTTTATAATGTCATAAATCCTCAAGATGAGAAAAGACTTTAGGACTTAGGATTTTGGATCTATTAGCCTCTGAAGGCAGAGAGTAGATAAATTTGTTAGTAACCATGATGGTGATCTTGTCATCTGTCATTACTGCAATGAATCTTATAGACTAGGAACCATGATGTGGGAGATATAAACCTTCCAATTCTTAAACTTCTGTCCTGGACTCAGACTTCCCTAGTAGATGAGTGCTTCTCATGATGTAGTGTATTTAAGCTGCAACTAGCTGTAGTACTGCCTTAGAATCTGGCTCTGTGTCAAGGTAACTACAGAGAATTAGGTGCTTTCCTTCTATTTCTTTGGCCATTGAGATAATGAACCATATGAAGGCTTGCTTCTGGGTTTGGTTGAGAGAGTCCAGGACAGAGATGATAGGAGAAAGAGGGGTAAGCTTGGACTCAGGAGTAGTCAGAGCAGGCATGTCCTCTAAATTGAAGCCGTTAAGACTTTTGCAGAGTGAAGCACTGAGCATAAGAGTTTATGATTATCTGTTCTTCTCTTCAAAGACTTTAAAAGAAACAGCTGTTATTAGAGCAATAGCAGCAGCAGCATCAACCTACCACAAATATGTGGTTCAGGCAGGAAGAGAAGGACTGTGACCAGTGAGCTCTGAGCTTAGTGGACTGGATTGAATGAGATGGTCTCTATTGCTCCAAAGACAAATTGTTCCTCTCAGGGCACTGATTCAAGGAAAAGGCAGATGCCCCTAATTTCTCCATTCCTCTGAAGTTTAAACTCCATTTCTCTGTGAGCAATAAGAGTTAATGTAGCTGGTTGGGCATACTTGGAATATACCAAGTAGTTTTCCTTTCCCAATCCCTACTCCAGTTCTTATGTTTCTTTATCACTATTTGTTGTTGCTCAGCCATTTTTTCCACTTGTGTTTGACTTTTTCTGTCCCTATTTAATTTTTTTTTTTTTGACAAGGATCTAGTTCATTTTATAGATGAAGAAACTGAGGCAAAAAATTTAAATGACTTGCACAGGATCACCCAGCTAGGAAGTTTTTGAGACCAGATTTGAAATCAAGGAAGATGAAACTTCCTGACTCTAATCCTGGCATTCTCTCCACTTACCATCTGCCTTTATCACTATTTATTGTTATATAAAACATATTCATGACTGCTAATCCTGCTTTTTGTTTGAATTTAGGTTCACTGATTGAGATTAGGGAAGATTTGGTGTTATGCTAACTACATAGGCTGGGGAAAGTCAAATATCCATTTAACACTTTAATGTGTACTTGGAAAAATGGGAAGGTGGCCAAAGGATGGATTCGTGATTTCTTTCCTTCTCTTTAATTCAGAGGAAGAACTCATTTTTAGGGAATTTTATTGATGGTGAGCTAAGGCTGAGACATGTGAATTTACTTTCTGAGGGTCACATGGACAGGAAATGGAAACTGAGGATTTGGAATCACCTCCAAACCCAGCATTCTTTGGAGGGCAAAGTGTTAACTTCTCGAAGCCAGCAATGATCTTTCTCTTCTCCTGTTTTTATTTCATGTTTTTTCAGAAATTTAACATTAAAATTTACGGTTATTGTTAGTTACCTTTTGCTATGAACATGCCTTCTCTCCCTAAATAGTTTTTAAGCCCCTTAAAGGAAAATGGCAGCAATTTCTTAAACTTCAAAAACAGTGTGGTGCAGTGAAAATAGAGCTGAAGGTAGAATCAGAAGACCTGAGTCTTAATTCTACACTTGTAATTTTGAACAGGTCATTTAACTTCTACATGCCTCAGTTTCCTCAATAGTAAAATGGGTATGGTGAGGGGGAGGACACTCTGAATACAGATTCTGGGAAGATGGAGGAATAGACCAGAAAATTCCAAGCTCTCCAGATTTCCCTTACAAACAAAACAAAATTGCACCTCAGGGTCAATATGGAATACTGAACAATAAAACTCAAGGCAGAACAGGGGTCCTCCTGAGACAACTCTAGAAGACCCCAAGAAAGACCCCAGGGCTGAGGTAACTAGTGTAAAATGTAAATACCTCCAAGCTAGCTCCACAGAAACAGTAAGCACAGAGCCCTAGGGCTACCTGGGTTCAGAGGTAGCCTTAGCCTGAACTATAGAAACTCTCACCTCTTAGATAGTTATGTGATCTGAGCCTAGGAAGAAGACTGAGGGGACTTCCAAAATCAAATGAGAGAGACTAAAGGAACATTTAAAAAATCAGAAACATCCAAGGAAAACAATTACATTATGGAAAGAAAGTCATGGACCAGATAATAAAAAAGATCCAGAGTCTTAAAGAAGAAAATAATTCTTTGAAAATTAGAATCGGGCAAGGGGAAGCCAGTGAAGCTATGAGAGCAAGAAATAATGAAACAAAATACAAAGTTTGAAAAAATAGAAGAGGAGGTACAATATCTTGTAAGAAAAACAATAGGTCTGGAAAACAGATCAAGAAGAGAAAACATTTGGTGAAATCTGTGACCAAAAAAATGTAACAAGGATTCAGAGTAGAATTTATTAGGAAAAAAAGTAGAATTGACTAGTGGTCAATGATCTCAAAATTAAACTTAAAGATTCAATGTAGATATAAATCGCAATTATATAAACCCATATTAGTATTATTTTACATGGATGTCTATGTATGTACAAATGCATATGTGTATATATACTGTAGGTATGTATGTAGGTGTATGTATGTGCATAGAGATATGTTTGTATGTGGGTATATGTATGTATGTATATGTATATTATACATAAATATATTTTTGCCTAACTGTAGCCTTCTTGGGAAAGGAAGAAGGATGAAAGGGGTAAAAAGAAAAGCAGAGAACAAAAGAATAATCTATGGAAGCAAGGAAAAGATGAACGCTCATGAATTTGACGTCTTCTATTATTATATATGTTTTCTTCAAATGGAAATCTATTATTACATATTTTGAATCCTCCCTGATGCTCTGCTAGGCACATGATTATATTTTGTTTTTCCTTTTTTCTGTCTTTTTTTTTTTTAATGAGTATGGGGATCCTTATTACCATCTACTTAGTATACTTGGTGATTGTTGTCCATTCATTTTTGGTTGCCTGACTCTTTGTGACTCTATCTGGGATTTCCTTGGTAGAAATACTAAAGTGGTTTTGCATTTTTTGTTCCAGCTCATCTTAGAGATGAGGAAATTGAGGTAAATGGGTTATCTTCAGTCACACAATTAGTAAGTTCTTGAGGCCAGATTGAACTCAGGAAAATGAGTGCTCCTGACTTTAGGCCCATTGCTCTATCTACTTTCACATCCTAGCTGCCTCACTCACTTTGTTGTTGTTGAGTCATTTCAATCATGTCTGATTCTTTTGTGACTCCATTTGAGGTTTTCTTGGCAGAGATGTTAAAGTGGTTGTCCATTTCCTTCTGCAGCTCATTTTATAGATGAGGAACTGAGGGAAACGGAGTTAAATGACTTTAACAAGATCATATAGCAAATTTAGTATCTGAGGCCAGATTTGTACTGATTCCAAAGTTTTCATCCTATCTGCTCTATAACCTATGAAAAAAGTACTTTGTAAACTTCAATGTGTTTTATAAATGTTATTATTTTTCAATTTCACTGCAGTGCTTTTCAGATTATATATATATATATATATATGTATGTATATATATATTTATATAGTAGGAACTCAAAATAGTTTGTCAATTGGCAAATACAGGATTTATTGATGTCATTTGTTCTTATGCCATAGTAATAACTGAAGATGATCTTAGCTCTTTATGATTAGAATTGAATCCATCTTGAAAAAAGGAAAAAACAGAGAAGCAGAAATAATTAAGGCAGATGATGTCTGACACTTAGAGCTTTCTCCTTCCTTTATGTACTCTTGATTTTCTCACAAAGTGAGAGGGCATGTTTCATTATTTATTCTCTGAACAAAGACTGAATATGACAATTTAATAGTCCAATTTCCTTTTTTTTAAATTACATTTTTATAGTCAATGTCTGTTTTTTACTCCGGACTTGATAACTTCATTCTGTATCAGTTCATACAAATCTTTGTTTCTCTGGACCTATCATAGTTCTCTTCTTTGCTTACACAGTAATATTCTATTCTATTAATATATTGCAATTTTATTAGAAATCCCTGAATCAGTGGGAACTAACTTTACTTCCAGATTTTTGCTCCAACAAAAAATACTATTAGAAATAATTTTGTATCTTTTAATTGGTCTTTAATTCCTCTGAGGCATATTGATTAAGTTCTTTTAGGCTTTAGAATTGTACCTCTTCTAAACTAAGAGAAGTTAAACTTTGTAGAGGTTCTTAACCTGGGGTCTGTGATAATGTTTTAAAAAGTTTTGATAACTATATTGATCTACAATTGGTTTCCTTTGTAATAATATGTATTTTAAAATATAATTCTGGGAAGAACTTCATAGATTTCATAAATCCAGATTAAAGGAACATTTAAGAGCCCTAAAGCTGAGAGTGATAGATTATGAGATGGATAACAAAATTAGTATTCAACAATGATCTCAACAAGATGGTCTAAAACTGAGAAAATAAAATTTAGATGAAAAAAGGCATCAAATCTTGATTTTGTGTTCAAACAGTCAATTTAACAGGTATAGGATAGCAGAGACATGCCTTTGCCATTCATATGAATGGAACTAATGGCAGTACAAGTCAATATATGCTATGTCAGGCACTTCAAAAGTGTAATTCATCTTGGACTGAAATAATAAAAACATAATGCCCAAAACAATGAAGGAAATAATCACAGTGTCTTGTGTGTCAGTTTATGTCTGCAATATTTCATACAGCTCTGAAAACACTTTAAATAGACAGAGAAAACTGGAACATATAAGAGGAGAAACTTGGGATGATAACAGGTCTGGAAACCATGTTATAATTGCTAGAAGATATATTTGTGAAGCATCTGTTAGATGCAGGGAAGTATATGCTATGAAGAAAGCTTGAAGATAGGTATATTTACCCTAAAAAAAAGAAATGACTAGTAAACTAGATAGTGCAGTGGATAGAGTACCATCCCTTGATGTTAGGAGGACCTGAGTACAAATCTTGCCTTAAACACTTAAAATATTTCCTAGTTATGTTCCCTCGGGCAAGTCACTTAACCCCAATTACCTCAGGCAAAAACGACTGGGAGGATACATGGTAGGTTCCTGCAAACATTCAAAGAATTGTTACAAAAGAGAGGAAAAAAACTTATCCTATTGCCCCAGATATCAGTACTAGGAAAAAAATCATTGAAATTGCAGGGAAGCTAATTTCTGGCTTCAAGTTGGAATTTTGTAATAGTAATTGTCTAAAACCGAATTGGGATGCTTTTTCCTGTAGTGAACTCCTTGTAATCAGAAGTGTTGAGGCAGTGAATGGATGACCATCTGTCTGGAGTTTGTAGAGGGAATTAAAACTTCAACTAAGAGTAGATTCCTTATAGTTTAAGATTCTGTAAACAAGCTTACTATGGAACTAGGACAATTTTAGCTGCAATAGTAGATAGAATGGAAAGAGAGGAAATAGTTTTTCCTTCCCTTCTATCCCCGGCTTGAAATGATCTTTTGCTCCTTTGAGTTCTTCTAGCAATTATTGTCTGGAAAATTCATTTGACAATTAATCATGAACTGTCCGATGGCTGCTCTTCTATTGTCTTGAACAGCTGAGGTCATGACTTTGGAATAGAAAGGAAAATATGGGAGGTAAACAGCTGTTTCAATAGATAGTATCATTGACCAGGATTTGCTTATTCTGGACCATGACTTCTTATGGATTTCTGGCAAGTGATCCAGTTCATCTCATGAGTACTAGGAAAAATGTATTTGGTGGAGAATTTATACTTGATTATGATGAATGCAAGATGAAATGTAAAGGGAAGGAAAGGAGAAAAATATCAGATCTGTAAAATCAAATTATGTGGAGACCAAATAGTGAAACAATTGGTCCAACATAGAAGGAAGAATCATAAAAGAGGAAGTACCTAGTAATACTTAGGCAAAAAAAAATTTAGACAGCATGTCAGGAGCAATACTTACACCTCTCTTTGTACCAATGCACAGAATGAACTTGAAATTTTAATACAATGTAAATATAATGTCTTAGGTATTATTAAGAATTATTTGAATGGAACTGAGGACAGGAATTTGGCAATATAATGGTGCATACCTTGTAAGAATATATCAAATAAAATGGGCTCAGGAATAGTATTGTATGTCAAAAAGATGTATGGAAGGCCATTTAGCTTAGGGAACCAACTTAGTAGAGAACATTTGGGTGAGTCTATAAAGCAGAGAAAAAGAAGCAATATTATTGTGGGAAAATATTCTATTATGATAGAGAATGAATAGATGACGCTTTTCTAATATGCTCTAATATGCTTAGCAAAATGTTTGATAATGTTTAATAAATGGTATATGATTGGTTGATAATACAAATTATGAAATAAGAACAGATACCACATACACACACACACACACACACACACGACACACACACACACACACCCAATGAATATCATGCAGGTGGCTGGACAGTAAGTATTCCTATTCTCTCCTCCTTTCTGGAAGGATGTGGATACAAATTTTTTTTTAACTCCATCCTATCATGGGGTTAATTTATAGTTTGCTTTCTATTTGGTTACTGTTTTTTCTTTTCTGCCCATTTCTTCTCTCCTATCAGAAACTAGAGATTTAATCAATCATGTCCTGTTATTTTAAATTAGCTTGATCTTAGTCCCCGGGGAAATATAATTGCCCTGGGTGTACATGATAATTTTCAAAGCTATTTTATGTATTTTATGTCAGCTGAAAAGTTATCAATAAAGTCACAATAGTTCAGAGCCACCAGAAGGAAAAATGATAAAAGATAAAAGAGGCTCTTTGTCCTAATTTAAGTTTTGAGCACTTTTAGTTGACCTCTGACAACCTATATTTCTTCTATTTCAGCATGTACTAAATATGTTGAGGTACAATTAAATACACTTTTTTAAAATGCCTACTACATTCTAGACACTGTGATAGGAGCTGGGGATACAATTAATAAAAAGAACAACAGTCCCTGCGCTCAAAGCCTCACATTCTAATTGAGGAAGACAATAAACAAAAGGAGGCAGGAGGACATAGCTGGGAAGAGAATGTGGATGATTAACTTGGAAGAGGTATCTTGTTCTATGGAGGTGAAACCAGGTAAAAGAGCAGATGCAGAATGAACACATATAATGTAAGCCTTTATGACTAACCACCTTTTAAAAATATGAAATAAATTAGAACACAGAAAATAGTTTACTTAGAAAAGAAATGAGAAAAGAGCATATAACAGCATCTACTATGAGGCTGGTTATAAGGGATAGGAAATTAGGGTAAAAGAGCTTTTGGAATTCAACAGAGAGTAGGCTGGATTGCTGTTGTGAAATTGTAGAGTACTTTTAGTGATCCCAAGTTCTCTACAAAACAAAGCTCATTAAAAAAAAATTTTTTTTTAACATTTTCACTGTCATCCTCTATTTGTAAGGAGGATTAATGTGAGAATATGGACAAGAATCACACAGAATAAGGAAGGCTTAATGGGTTGTAATTTGAATCATTAGATAGAACATTCACATTGATGAGATCACAGATGAATCAAAGTATTGAATTAAATAATCTTTATTGATAATTTCATCCTCCTGAAAGATGGAGGCAAAATTCAGTATTTAAGTCTGACCAAAGAAATTAATTGTTGGGGGAAAGAGCAGTGATAATAACCTTGATGAAAAGTGAACATAACATCTTCATAATAATGAGTGGAATAATTCAATGTTGGAATTTTTCTGAAATATAACCTAAATTTGAAGGAAATAGATTTCAAAGAATTCAAAGAAGAGTTACATTTCTATCATGGCCAGAGGCTCTTAAAAGGGAAGATGGCTCAAAGGGGATGTGAGACTTTATAAAATGAAGTACTTATAATGATTAATGATTGCGGTAAGGAGGAAAAAAGGTATGCATCTAAAGAATTTAATGTGACAGCATAGGAAGCTCTTCAGTGAATTTAGATTTTAAAATATGGTACAAAAAGGAGCATATAACTAATTAAGAAAACAAAAATTGCTACAAACCTGGAACAGTTATGTCTGGAAAGTTAAATATCTAAATGAGCTAAAGTGTGTGAATAATTCTAAGGATTGTACAATAATTTTTAGAGTTATATTTGAAAGAATAAGTAAACTTTAAGTTTTACAAATTGTGGCATCTAGGACACAGAGAAAGAAAAACTACTTAAATTCTATTTTGTTTTTTCCCCCTCTTCTGTCAAGCAAAATCATATTAAAATTGGAAAAGATAATAATGGAATATTGCTGCCAGGATAAATGAAGAAATAAGAGAATATATGGCTACTTTAAATGAACTGTAGTTTTCTGGTTAAAAGAGATGAAAAACTAAGCAAATTTTAAAAGAAGAGAAAGTTTTCAGAAACTAAAGATAGTTGAGGTTTATCTCAATCCTTAAAATTATTCATCAGAGAATATGTGACTACATAAAGAAAAGAAAATAGTAATTTTTAGGAACTAGCATGGTTTCATAAAGTATCTTCATTTTTTTTTTCTGAATGTAGACCACTGAAAGAAACCATAAACATAGCATCTTTCCTGACCAACATCTTTCTGGAAAATACACTTTGAACTATATATTCATGTCATGTGGAATCAATGTTGGATGAACAACTGTACACAAAATGTTGATTAATGTTTTGATGTCTACCAGGGAAAATATTTCCAGTGATCTGATGCAGGGTTCTTCTTTCTTTTTAGCCCATTTTATTCAGATACTGAAATGATGGAATAGAAGGAAATATTACCAAATTCTCAGATGACAAATTTCAGAGCTAGCTAATATGACAAAGTTAATATTAAAAAAACTTTAAAAAAGATGATCTAAAACTAGGAAGATGAAATGTAATATGAAGGAATACAAAAACTTGGATCTAGTTTTTAAAAAGTCAGAGCAAAGATTATATTTTACTTAATTTTAATTTAAAATAGTATCAATTTGAATATATTACAACTTCAGTGTGTTCATTATTTGTACCAATTGGAATCTAGCTGTAATAATTTGACAATTATAATTTATAAATCAATAAACCAATAAGCATTTATCAAGTCCATACTATGTGTGAGGCATTATGTTGGTTATTGGAGTTAAAAAGGAGAAGTTTCTGCCTTCAAGGAGTTACTTTTTGACTGGGAAAAGAAAGGAGTACACATAATTTAGATAATAAAGATAATTTAGGAAAACCTTCAGTTAGAAAATGCTTTTTAATTGAAGTTTTGAAATAAAGTTTTAGGGATTCCAAAAGAAAGGTAAAGAAATAATTCTTTCCAGTCTTGGGGAATAATCTGTCCAAAGTTAAAGAGACAGTAAATAGAGTACTTTGTGTGATGAATATCAACAAAGTTATTTGGAAGAATGGAGGTTGAGAATGAAAAAGAGAAGATATATTGAATAGTACATGGTTCTATTTTCAAATACTTAACAGGATATCAAGTGGAAAGGGGATTAGTTTTATTGAGTCCTATGCTAAAGGACAGAAATAGGAAGAGTGTATAGAAGTTACAGGGAGAGAGACTTTGGAAAAAATACAAAGAATTTTCCAACAATAATTACAACAATTCCAATAATGTAATAAGTTATGTTATTATATTAATGTAATAAGCTATTATTTTACGTTAAACTTGAAGCAGGTTTTTGGGGTTATCTTGGCAGAGATCAAATGAGAAGGGATATTATAGACTGTTGCTATTTCAGTCATATCTAATTCTTTGTGACTTCATTTGGGATTTTCTTGGCAAATGTATTGGAATGGTTTGCCATTTCCTTTCTTCACCTCATTTTATAGAAGGGGACCTGAGGCAAACAGGGTAAAATGACTTACCCAGAGTCTTACAGCCATTAAATATCTGAGGCCAGATTTGAATTTATAAAGATGAGTATTCCTGATTCTACTCAAGGCACTCTACCTATTGTACTATCTACTTGCCCCATATAGGGGTTCTATATGAGAGAAAAGGCTAAAGTTGAATTAGATGACTGATAAAATTACTTTCACACCAGAATTTTCTGTTGCTATAAACATGTTACATAGGCATATGTAAAAAATATTCTTTTTTTTGGGTAGAAAGCAAGTAGTAGAGTAGTATAGAAAGTGATATTAAGAATAGCATAGTTAAATTATATGTAAAACATTAATTTGGTTGTTAATATTCTTAATGTGAGCTAATTGTCTAATGATCATTTAGTTGATATACTGTTTAAGGAACTGACCCTTGACAAGATGAGTATTCTTGTTATAAATGAAGTCAGAATGTATAAAGAAGCTTCAGTTTAATAGGAGGAGAGGCAAATAAATGAGTTGATGGAATTTATTTTATTATCATCCCAAGAATAAGTAGCATTGTTTCAGAAACACTTGGTCATATTGAATTAGTCCCTTCAGATGACCAAAAGAGGAGAAGACCACCATAATAAAAAACTTTATAGGATAGCATCTGTTGCAGAAGTACAGGAATACTTCAAAAACATGATAAAATCCTCTGAACCAAATTAACACATATGTTATATGTATATATACATGATGACTTTATGGTCCAGAGATGACCAGACATTGGCAAGAAGTATCACAGCAAATGTCAAACTAAACTATTCATATTTTTCAAGCTTATATATCATTGATACTTTCTTCAAGGAAAGAGTCAGAAGATGTACAATGTGGTGTACATCAAACTGTGTCAATAAAAATAAAAATTGGTCGTTTGAAATGGAAGTAAATGACATCTTAAAAATGTGTAAGTTCAGAATCAGCTATTGGTAGCCTCTGATTATCAATTTGATAGACTAGAATTAAAAATCATAGCTGTTAGAAGACAAGATAAATATAAAAAGAAGGTAGGCATTGTTTTCAATTACTACATTTACAAACTAACCTATTCAAATAAGGTATTGATACTGGAAAATGGGAAATGGATTAAGGGAAAAAACTGAGAAACATCAGAAATTTAAATAATGCAAAGCAGTTGCAATAATGAGACTGGAAACTCCCAGAATCTTTTTCAGCTGGAAAACACTTGATCTCCTTGTCAAACGGAGAGACAAGGCAGCAAAGAATAATGCTGGTTGAGAATATAAACATATTTGTAAAATGGTATAGAGAAGAATGGAAAATTCTTAGTCATAGTCTTGCTAAATAGGGAGAGTAATGAAGGGAAAGTTTTGTGTTAGATCCATGTAAGTTGCATTATGTGAAGAACACATTTGAAAATAGAAAGGAGGTAACAAAAGATGAAAAATAGAACAGATCTATCATCTTTCTTAAAATGAACAGTTTTTGTCATAAAATTTTGTCATAAAATGAGGAATTGAGGAATAGTAGTGACATTACTGCTATTAATTGCCAAAATTTATATAGAGTTTTAAATTTTGTGGAGCAGTTTACACATAGTATCTCATTAGTGATTGGAAAAGTGACTTAAAATAAGAAATGAGGAAAATATATAATTGAGCATTACTGAAATGACTCAACAACAACAAAAATAGGATAAGAGATATTAGGAAACTGTCATGATCAAGCAGGTTGTAACATTTATATAGAACTTGCTATTGTTGAACATTTTATAATTCTTATCTTATTTATTCCTCTTAACAATGTGGGAAAGTAGGTGTTATTATTATTTAAATTTTATAAATGAGGAAACTTAACAGAAGGTAAGTGACTTGCCTAGTGTCACATAGTTAGAAATATCTAAGGTCAGATATGAACTTGGGTCTGCTTGACTCCAGATCCAGAGCTCAAGGTATGCCTGATATCCATGTCTTTCTGATGGCAAATCCAGGAGTCTGTATATTTTATTGCCTTTCAGGCCTGAGCCTGCTATATGTGGAAATGATATTAAAGATGAAGCTCAAAAGAACAACTAAAATAAAGAAAGTACACAAAGAAGTAATTCATGACTTAGATGGCATAATTTTAAAAAGTATCAAGTAGCTGATTTTTTAAGATGTCTGCAAAAGGTGAAGATATCAAAACATTGGAAGAAAACACCAGCAATATTATTGCCAAAAGAATAATGGATGCCTGAAACTAAATACTTTTAGACTACTCAAATCAAGGTAACGAAGATAAGGAAGGAAGCAATTGACTAGGAAAAATCTTTTATTAAATATGAATGATATCTAAGAGAGATAAGGATTTAAGAGAAAAATTTGAGAGCAAAATTCTTACTATTGGATATATGGTCCAAAGTTATGAATAATTTTCAAAAGAAGAGGTGTAAATTTTTAGCCATATGAAATAATGCTTGAAACCTCTAATAATCAGAGATTATTTTAATATCTGAGATAAGCAAATAAAATGAATTTTGAGGTATTACTTTGGAACTAGAAAATTGTCAAAGATAATAAAAGATGGGGAAGAATCAATTTGGAGGAATTTTTGGAAATATAGGGCACACTAATGCACTGTTCGTAGTGCTGTGAATTGGTTTAAACATTTTTAAAGACAATCTAGAATATCATGAAGAAAACAATGAAAGTGATATTTACTTAGAGATTCCTCTATTAAGCATATACCTCAAAGGCAAGGAATAGAAATGAAGGTGCCATATACACCAAAATATTAATAGCAACATGTTACATAGCAACAAAAAACTAGAAACAAAGTAAATAAACATCCATGAGTTGGGGAATTGCTAAATATATTGTAACACATGAGATAAATAGATGTAATACATGTAATACATGGGCCTTAAGATATAATGAATATTCAGAACAAGAGGAGGCATGGGAAGTCATAAGAAATGATACACAATAAGTAAGCAGACACAGGAAAACAATATACTTTAATGGGGGCAGCTAGATAGTCCAGTGGATAAAGCATGGGCCCTGAAGTTAGGAGTTCAATCTGGCTTCAGTCACTTAACACTTACTAGCTGTGTGGCCCGGGGTAAGTCACTTAATCCCAATTGCCTCAGCACAAAAACAAAACAAAAACCAATCTCCCCCCAAACCAACAATATACTTTACAATCACAACTATATAAATATAAATAATAATAATAGCACCAGTTACAAAATCAAACCATATAATTATAATGACCAAGTCTGTTTTTGAAGAAAAGATGTAAGAATATACCTTTTCAACTTATTTGTAAAGAGAGAACATAAGAGTGAATGAAAGAAAACATATTTGTTCAATGTTTGCTATGTGCCAAGCACTGTACTGAGATATAGGTATATACATAGAAAAAAACAAGGAGGTCTCATTCTTATTTGGCAAGAGAACATTAAAAAGTTCAGCAGTGTCATGGATGGAAAGGCTCCTGAATCTTAGTGCTACAATAGTAAGGTACATGGCAAAACTTAGGACTATTTAGGATACATATCAATGGATTGAATGCCAGTTTATAGGAATCAGGGAGTAAAGATACATCAGATGTTAAGACTTAGAGGACCTTAAGACATAATGGAAGAATAGATTAGAAAGATTAGCGCTCCTTTATCTCCCTTGAAGGAATAGAATTGAAAACTTCCATATATCATTCAAATAATGTTAGAAGTCGTACTGCTCTTCCCTACCACCACCACAGAAAGTTTATAGATAACACAGGGGATGAGGAGAAGATAAGCAAATGTTGAGAAACCTTTAGTAAGGATAAAATATGGCATATTCTGTCTGCCTTGATTGCTGTTGAATAGTTGCGGATATATTGAGGAATGAAGGGTCTTTTTTTTTTTTTTAATTCATTTTTCCAAATTATCCCCTCCCTCCCTCCACTCCCTCCCCCCGATGACAGGTAATCCCATACATTTTACATGTGTTACAATATAACCTAGATACAGTATATGTGTGTAAATACCATTTTCTTGTTGCACATTAATTATTAGCTTCCGAAGGTATAAGTAACCTGGGTAGATAGACAGTAGTGCTAACAATTTACATTCACTTCCCAGTGTTCCTTCTCTGGGTGTAGTTATTTCTGTCGATCATTGATCAACTGGAAGTGAGTTGGATCTTCTTTATGTTGAAGATTTCCACATGAAGGGTCTTTTGAAAACAATATATAAGATTTGAAAAAATTATTTTAGGATATAATTATCGTTCCATGTATCAATAATCTCATCTCTATAAAGACTTTATGATAGAGATATACACATATGTTCAAGGATGTTCTTGATGAACATATGAATAGGTTATGCTCTTTCATGGTCTTTTTTATAGCATTACATTATTATTACAATATTACAATTAACTGAAAGTTATTCTGTGTTTGGTATTTTTTAATGATTGAAAAAAAAGCATTTGATTGTGTTGAATAAAATTCAACCTTAAAAGCATTCCTCCAATAATAGATTAAAATAATATTATAAGATGCTTTACAGATGCTACCACAGAAATAATGAAAGAGTCCTTTGATTGTTGTTGAACTGAGTCTAAGGCAAGAAGTCATATGCTTATCAAAGGTGTTTGCAATTGTCATGGATGATGCCTGGTCTGAAGTCCAACTGGAAAAGTGATTTTATAAGTTTGTGATATTTCTTATTGTGGGTGAATTTATGCTGGATGAATCAAGCCATCAGATACTATGGCACCTCCTTAATGAGATCTATAATAACTCAAAAATTGATAGACCTAATATTCTACATGAGATGGTATAGTATAAATAGCTCTCTCTACATTATTCCGCAGCAGAATTTAGTATCCCATCACATTCATCTACCATAATGAACTTAGTCATTTCTCAATTGATAGATACCCTCTAAATTTCCAGATTTTTTTAACCATAAAAAAGGGATGCTTAGGGCTCACAATTAGACATATTTTTAAAAAACTGAGCGAGTGATTGAAATAGTTTTTCTTGACTATGAATATTTGTCATGAGAAAATTTTTTTTCATTATGTAGGAGGTAAGGGAGAAAACATGTTATTTAAAAATTAAACAAAAAAGAAAAATAATACATAAAAGAAAAACCAAATTAATGAGGAATGTTTGTTCTCCAGAAAATGACAGTTAGGTAATCTATTGACTTATAGTCTAGTAAAAATGTACTACACAGTACTTTAGAGGGGCCTTAAATTGAATAGGAAAAAGAGAGTGGAATGAATTGCTTTTGAGATCTTGCTAAGCATTTTCAATGATCTCAAACTATTTCTTGATGCAAAAATTCATATTTCAGAAAGTATCAGTATTTTATTAGCAAATATATGTCAATGTGAATTATGGGCTATCACTATCTCTAAAGTCTCATTGAAAAGTGCAAGTGATCCAATTTCATAACCTTGGGATCTCTGGTTTCTAGAGGTCCAGGGAGAGATTTCATGAAGTTTATGAACTTGGATGTGAAAATAAGCCCCCTTTATTTTCATTAATCTTTGCCTGAAATTTTATCATTAAATAATAATAAATATTAACTAACATTTAAATTGTTTCTTAAAGTATATACATTAACTTACATATATTAATTTATCTTTATAGAAACCCTGGAAGATAAGTACTATTATTATCACCACCATTTATAGATGAGAAAACTAAGGCAAGTATAAATTAAGTTAAGCATAGGATCTCACAAGTAATAAGGATCTGCAGCAAGATTTGAACTCATATTTACCTGATATGAATTCAACCAAATTCAGTATTCTTTCTACCGTGTGATACAATTGCTTTTCACTTATATATAACAACAGCAAACCACAAAACAGACAAATATGAGTCACAGTGAAAAGAAAGCTAGATAGAGAGTCAGGAAGACCAGAACTCAAATTTAGCCTCATTTAATTACAGGTTGTGTGACTTCAGATAAGTCATTTAATATTTGTCTATCTCAGTTTCCTCAAATGTAAAATAAGGATAACAATAATATCTACCTTCCTGGTTTATCATGAAGATCAAATGAAAAAATATTTGTATAGCACTTGGTACATAATAGGTGCTTAATCAATGTTTATTTCTTTCCTTCCAATGGTAATAGACTTTACCAGACTGAAAAGATATTCAGGTCACAAATAAGCTTAAGAACCCTTGTAATAGAGTAATGATTGAAGTTTATTACTTTTATATATTATCACTGTGTTTTATTTTCTTTACTAGATTACTTTAAAATAAATTAATATTATTTTAAACATATATTTAAAAATGAGTTCCAAATTTTTCCCTCCCTCTTGCATCTACCCCACTCCCTGAGAAAGTGAGTGATGTGATATTAATTATGTGTGTAAAATCATACAAAACACATTTTTATATTACTCATTTTACAAAAAGAAGACCAAGAAAAATAAAGGGAAAATCATGCTTCAATTATACTTAAACATCATCCATTTTTTTCTTTGGAGATAGATTATACTTTTCATAGTGAGTTCTTTGGAATTGCCTTAAATTATTGTATTGATAAGAGTAGTTAAATCTCACAACTGACTAATATTATAGCATTGCTATTCCTGGGTACAATGTTTTCTTAGTTTTGCTCATTTCACAATTCAAAAGCATTTTAACTTTCACACTCACAATTCATAAAAGTCTTCTCACATAATTTCTCTTATAATTTCTTATAGCACAATAATGTTCCATCACAATCAAATCCCACAACTTGTTCAGCCATTTTTCAATCAACAGACATCCTTTAAATTTTGAATTCTTTGACATCACAAAAAAGCTGCTATATTTTTGTACACATAGGTCCTTTTCATTTTTTTGTTGATCCTTTTGGGAATACACATTTAGTAATGCTGTTCCTGGATCAAAGGATATGGGCAGTTTTCTAGCTTTTTGGGCACACTTCCAAATTCTTCTTCAGAATGGCTATACCAACATATAACTCTACTAATTATGCATTAGTGTCCTGATTTTTTTCCCTCTGATTTGTGTCAATTTTTTCTATCATTTTAGGAATGTGATTGGTGTGGGATATGGGGTAATTATCTCTGAATTCTTTTAATTTGAATAATCAGAAGTGATTTTAAGCATTTTTGCACTTTGTTATAATCAACTTTGAGTTCTTTGGCTGAAAATTGCATGTTCATATCCTTTGGCCATTGATCAAAGGGAGAATGACTTTTTAAAAAAATTTGATTCCGTTCTCTAATATATTTGAAAAATATGGTCTTTATCAGAGAAACATTATAAAACCCCCCTACCTCTCGTTTTTTTTTTCCTTATACTTCTAGCTACATGGTATTGTTTGTGCAAAAGCATTTTTAATTTCATATAATTAAAATTAGCTATTTTTTTGTTATCCTCTCTATCTCTTGTTTAGTCATAAACTCTTATCCATAAATTTGACAGTTAAAATTTTCTATTCTCCCTTAATTTGCTTATGATAGAATAGTTTTCCTTTATAACTTCTTGAAATAAAATGTTTAGTCTCTTTTTTGATCATTACTTTCAGATAGTTGTATCATTCTTAATTTATTTCTCCTGAGTCTATTTTCTAGGTCAGTTGTTTTTTCAATAAAATATTTCACATTTTATTCTAGTTTTTTAATTTGTCTGACTTTGTTGTATTGTTGCTTGATGTTTCATGGAGTCATTAGCTTTTACTTGCATTTATGCTTAAATCATGTAACCATTTTGACCTTATCTTAGTATGTGGAGAGAATTCTTGGTCTATATCTAGTTTTTGCCAAACTTTTTTCAGATTTCCTAGCAATTTTTGTCAAATAGTGAGTTTTTACCCTCCCTCTCTCAAAGCTTAGATCTTTGGATTTGTCAAAAACTAGATTTCTATGATCATTTTCTACTGTTTTTGTTTGCCTAACCTATTTCATTAATCCACCATCTATTTTTTAGATAGCACCATATTGTTTTGATGATTACTGCTTTGTAACATAGTTTGAAATCTGGAACTGATAGACTGTTTGCTTCACATTTTTCCCCATTACATTATATTCTTGACCTTTTGTTCTTCCAGAAGAATTTTATTATTGTTTCCCCCAATTCTATAAAAATAATCCTTTGGTTGTTTGATTGTTATGTCACTGAATAGTAAATTATTTAGGTAATTTAGGTAGAATTGTAATTTTTATTATATTGACTACCCATACCTACTCACAAGCAGCCAATATTTCTCCAGGTGTTTAATGTACCTTCATTTGTGTGACAAGTGTTTTGTCATTGCAATCTCTGGTTTTGGCTCAGCAAGTAGACTTCCATGATGCTTTTATTTTGTTTTGTTTTTTTTTTTTTTTTTTTTTTTTTTTACTTTTTGAGTAATAAATATAAATGACAATGATTTATGTGTGTTTATCCTGCAACTTTATGTGGGTTTATTTAGCAACTTTGCCAAAGTTTCTAATTGTTTCAATTATTTTTTAGTTGTTTCTCTAAGCATAGTGTTTATATAATCTTTAAAGAATGGGAATTTTGTTAACACATTACTTATTCTAATTTTTCAACATCTTTTTCTTATTTTATTGAGATTATCGTGTGATTTTTGTTGTTTTTGTTATTGAAGTAGTCATTTATGCATATAGTTTTCCTGATATTGCACCATCCTTGCTTTCCCAGTATAAATTCTTCCTGGTCATAGTATATCATCTTTGTGACATATTGCTGTAATCTACTTAATAGTATTTAATTTAAAATTTTGTATTAATTAGGATAATTGGTCTATGATTTTCTTTCTCTGTTTTTGTTCCTCCTGATTTAAGTATCAAAACAATATTTGTATCATAAAAAGAACTTGGTGTGACTTCTTTATGTGATTTTTCAAATAGTTTCTATAGTATTGAAATTAATAGTTCATTAAATATTTAGGACAGTTCATGTGTAAATCCATCTGGTTCTGGGGGATCTTTCTTAGGGAGCTCATTGATGGTTTGTTCAATTTCTTTTATAAGACAGGATCATTTAAGTATTCTATTTCTTCTTTATTAATCAGAACAGTTTATATTTTTGTAGACATCCATTTCACTTAGATTATCAGATTTATTGGAATTTATTGGGCAAAACAGTTAATAATTATTGCTGCCATTTCCTTTTCACTGATAGTGCATTCACCCTTTTCAATTTTGATATTGGTTATTTGGTTTTCTTCTTTTGTTTTTTTAATTGAAATTAACCAGTAGAATACTATTTTCAAGTTTTCTCCCATAAAATCAATTTCTAATTTTACTCATTAGTTCAATTTTTAAAACTTTCAATTTTGTCAATCTTTCCTTTGTCTTATTGTCGTCATTTTCTTTAATGAAATTATTGATTATTTCACTGATATATCCTTTGATTAATTTGTTCTTTATGATTAGGTCATTTGGTTTCCAATTAATTTTTAATCTATGCTTAATTGAATGTATTTTTTAATTTTTAAAAGATTTTTATTTTCAAAACATATGCATAGATAGTTTTCAACATTCACCCTTGCAAAACCTTGTGTTCCAAATTTTTTTTCTCCCTCCCTTCCCCTTACTCCATCGCCTAGGTAGTAAGTAATCGAATATATATTAAGCATGTGCAATTGTATGTAATTTTTGTTGCATTATGGTTTTTATGCCCTAATAGTCTGTTTTTTTGTGAAGATGCTGCATAGCTGAGAAGATTTTTTTAAAATTCCCATTTAGAATTTTCTCTTTAACCAAAAAACATTGGAATTTCACAATAATCTTCCCGGGAATTTTCATTTTGGGATGTCTTACATCTTTTGGTGGATTCTTTCAATTTTTATTTTACTCTCTGCTTCTAAGATATTAGGGTAGTTTTCCTTTATAATTTCTTGAAATATGATGTCTAGTCTCTTTTTTGATCATTTGTTTCAGGTAGTTGTATCATTCTTAAATTATCCCTCCTAAATCTATTTTCTAGGTCAGTTGTTTTTTCAATGAAATATTTCACATTTTTTTTCTAGTTTTTCATTTGTCTAACTTTGTTTTATTGTTTCTTGTTGTCTCATAGAGTCATTAGCTTTTACTTGCCTATTCTAATTTTTTCAGAAAAAAAATTATCAAACTAATTATTTTAATGCTATTTTTGTGCCTCTTTTACCAACCTGTTAATTCTTTTTTACACCATTCTTGTATCATTTCTTTTCCTATTTTTTCCTATATTACTTTAAGTTCTTTCTTCAACTCTTAAAGGAATTCTTGTTGAGCTTGCATTTTTTCTTTGAGACTTTGCATGCTGCTGTTTTCACATTTCATGTTGTATTTTTCAGAGTTTATGCCTTGATTGTTCCTGTCACTGTAGAAACATTGTATAATTAGGTCCTTTTTGGTTGTTTTTAGCCTTTTTCTTGATTTTAAATTTTGTTAAAATTAAACTTTGTTTACCTGAGAATGAGATATTTCTGTGTGTCGCACCTGTTGTGTGTGTCTGTGTGTAAATGGTTACACATTTCAGTCTTTTTTTGGGCTGATGTTTTCAAAGTTATTTTTGAGATTCTGCAAATGTTCATTGTTTCCTAGGATATGTGTTCCAGGAAAGTTGATCATTGCTTTCCTGGTCTGTGCTTTGGTCTTTATTTAGAAAGTAAACTTCTTTGCAACCATAAGTTGGATCTGTGACCAGGACTTCTGCTCTCCTGTTGCTGTAAATAATCCTCTTCACTGTGGAACTGTATATGGTGAATGCAGCAAGATTCTTAAAGGACACTAGTATCATTAAAGGGTGATCTCTTTTTTATAAGTTGCCTGATTCCCTTACCATCTCTGGGCTAAGAGCTTCAGAAGATGTTGTTGTCACTGTTGCAGCTGCCTTCAAGAATCACTGCTGATGCCAGGTATATTCTGGGTCAGCACCTACCCTGGTGTCATGGAAATCTTTTGCTGACCTATGTTGTCTTGGGCCAGAAAAAAATACTTCACTTCAATTTTTTATTGACCCTAAATTCATTTTGAGGTGCTATTTTAAAGTTAGTTGAATAGAATACGGGCAGAGTTTAGCTGGGTGTTGTCTCTACTCTGTCATGTTGATTCCATCTCCTTGTTGTAGACTTTTCCTAAGGATTTTTGTTTATACAAAAGTGACAAAAAGATATTACCCAAGATTATTACTCGGATCTATATGATTAAAGAAGGATATATGCCACTAAAGGCTACAGACAAACTTAGACTCAGTACTTTACTGGTATCCATGGAATATAAAAAAAAAACTAAAAAGAAGGCCTCCCTGTCTTCAAAGTATCTTCTACGGAGAATTTGTAGGAAGTTATGGATAAGAATTGCTCAAGATGAAGAGGTAGCTGTATCATGATTTACCCCATTGTAAGAGGGATATATATCTATATATCAAATCTATATCTATCTATATATATATCTGTATATCTATCTCCTTCCTTTCTCCTCTTTCTTTCTTTCTTTCTTTCTTTCTTTCTTTCTTTCTTTCTTTCTTTCTTTCTTTCTTTCTTCTTTCTTTCTTTCTTTCTTTCTTTCTTTCTTTCTTTCTTTCTTTCTTTCTTTCTTTCTTTCTTTCTTTCTTTCTTTCTTTCTTTCTATTTTTCCTCTATATAATCACAATTTTAGATTCTAAACAAACTTCCTTTTTTTCTATATGCCATGTTTCATTCTTTTCTTTTGTACAATTTTACCCTATGGGCTGGAATGTACTCGATCCTCAACTGTCCTCTCTTAGAACTCTCAGCATAAACTCAAATGTCAGCAAAAACTCTTACTCTTATACTTTCTTAATCTCCACAGTGAGAGCAACTCCCTGCAGTTAATTTGCATTTCTGTTGTATTTAGTTTGTACTTGAGAGGCAGTGGATAGAATGCCTTGGAGTGAGAAAGATCTGAGTTCAAGTTTTGCTATCAACATATAGTGGGGATGTGATCCTGGTTGATTTATTTAATCTTTCAGTGTCCTAGGCAATTCTAGGATTGCAGAGAATATAGATTGCAGAGAAGGTGTGAGTTTTCCTTTTTTCTATGGAAAACATTTCTATATCATTCCTGGTAATTTTCCTGAAAGATGACCTAATTTTTAGCTTGCATTTCCTTTTCTGAGTGTTTTTGGATTCACTAACCTCAATTAAAATCTTAGCTTTTCAAGGTTAGCAATTATTACATTTATTAATCTTATTAATTATTACTACCAGTTTTCGTATCCTTGGTGCCTAGAACTATACTAAATATATAATAGGTATGTAATAAAATACTGGCTGAATTGAATTGAGTTTAGTGGGCATAGAGTAGGTCCAGAGAACACTGGAATTTGAATTCTAGTTTTCTAAAAAGATGTCTTTGTTAATTTCCATCAGCACTTTCTCAGAGCATTCAAAAGCTCCTAATTGCACTATTAAGCTTTTTGGAAGGCAATTGTTTGTCTTTAAATAATCCATGAAGGTAATATGCCCACAGTCAGATAGTCACAGAGCCAATCTGCCTTTGTATCTATTATTTGATGAGGCAAGTCTTTTTAACCTACTCACCATTCAATGCCTTCCCCTTCACTTAGCCACTTTATAAAAATAAACCTGTTACTAGTCCATCAAAGGTAAAGAGCTAAGTAGTTGTTTCAACTCTAACAGAGGGTTGTCAAAGTCCTGGTTGTATTTAAATCAGACTCTGAAGACTGGACCTATATCAAAGAAATATTTCCTTATTCTCAGTGGATTTTTTCCAAAGTCAGTCAGAGCCTTAGGCAAAGTCATTGGATAAATGTAGCAGTTAAACAGTCATTTTGAAATGGACAGGAACCAACTGTGATTTAGTCCTAGCTGAACTGCTGGGCTCCATCTTCCAAAGCCACTTCATTTTCTGGGCCAGCAAGTCATTGAGATTTTGAGTGCTAGCTTCAAAAGTCAGCTTGGTGTGGTGGGGGAAACCAGTGAGGTGATGAAAAATTCTAAGAATTCTTGATCTTTGTTTTTTTACTCTTCTCTTTTCTTTACTTCTTCCTGGAGTCTATTTTGACTGATAGGGTCCTTTTCCCTCCACAATTTTCTTCTTGACTCTGTCCTTTGTTCTCTATTCACCTTTTAGAATAAGTAATCTTTTCCCTCCTCTCTGTCTTTTCTCCAAAACATTTTCCCTCCTAAGTGACTTTTCATCTTTTTCTCTTATTATCTCTTAGGCAGTTTCCTACTTATTGTATAGTAGAAATGATACCTGATCTGAAGTCAGGGGATCTGTGTTCCTATCTTACCTCTGTTACTTTCTTAGGTAAATCATTTAATCTCTTTGGAACCCGATTTTCTTTTGCACAAACTTGCCTCCATCTTAATATGAGTGAGGTTTGGGGTCCCAAGATATAGTATAAGAAAAGGCAGCAATTTTCCATATTAATAGAAGTGCATAGTTAAATGTTTAATGACTAGCTCTCTGAAAGAAAAGTACCCATAAACTTTAAAGTTTAATTTGTATTAGTTATGTTTTTTTGGCCATCACTTTCTTGTCTGGAGAATAATCAAAATAATAGCTGAAACCATTATTGGTAGCATCTACTAATTTCTGAGGTATACATTTTTGGGATGAAAATTTAGCAGTTGGCTCTCTTAAGCCTATTGGAACTGATTCCCTGATTCCAGCACACCCCTGTTTCTATGTCTCAGATTATTAAGGAAAAGAGTCATGGCGCAAAATGGATATGAGTAGAACATTAGTTACAACTTAGTTTGGGGAAAAGAGGAGGATCCTATCTGGGACACAAGAGCTCCTGGATCAGTCCTTGTATTTCATGTTCCTTAAGACTTGTTTTGGGAAGCAAGGGCAGGTGCCAAGAAAATTTTTCTCAGATCAGTCAATAGCTGATGCGTCTAAGGAGAAAATTAGCCAGGATGTGAGGCAGGGCACAACAAAAGATGAGAGCAAGCAGAAAGGAAATAAATCAAGTAAGCTTTATTGAGGAGAAATCCAATAAAAAAGTGGCAGTCAACTACCTTTTGAGACTTTCCAGTAAAGCCATGGTAGGTTGCTATAGAGTTCTTATATAGATTGAGCAGTTCCAGGTATTAGGGGAAGGGAGGCAGAGGGGACAGGATCCTGGATCTAGTATGTAAGTCAAGGTTGGTGACTGGTATGATTCCAGAAGTGAAGTCTGGGGAATTGACCTAATTAATATTTAATTTCCATTGGGGAAATATTGCTTTTCACTGTTACTGTAGGTCTTACTTAGACTGGGTAAATCAGAAGATATTAGTCTTCCCCGCTTCTTCTTCATTTAGCCATTAGGGAGTTTGTTAAAGTCCTTAATCCTCAGAATTCTTCTAGCTCTAAACTTAGGGTCTTTATCATATCCCATATGAATCATTTAGTGAAAATAGCTTACATTTGTTCAGAGATTTAAAATTTCAAAGTGATTTGCATTACATTATTTCAAATGACCTTCATAATAATAAGTGGTATGAATATTGTTATCACCAATATAATCTATAAGAATAGATGGGGCGTTTGAAGCTCATAAGGGATAAATTACTTGGACAAGTTAATACAGTCTAGAGTTTGAGAACAGATTTTTAACCATAACTTTTGATCTAGTCATTTCTATGATTGTAGTACATTGTTCCCTCCTCCTTCACTTACTCATTTTTGCTTATGTTGAATAAATACAGAGCCATGTGTTCGGTCCTGTGTTAGGTGTTATAGGGAATACGAGTAAAGGAAAAGACAATTTTGTTTTCCTCTCAGACCTTAAAATTTTGTTGAGAAGATGTCATACATGCAACAATAATGAGCAGTATTAGTCTTCAATATTTCCAAGTTCTATAATTGTAAGAGCATGGATGCTCTCTGTCGATTAGTATTAGCTGTCATCTCTGTTTATTAGTAAATCATCTCATGAGTGGCTTGGGATGATATTGTATACAATCTTTTGCTGAGCTATGTGGGAGAGTGGAAAGATTTATGGCATTAAAGTCAGAACAGACCTGGATTAGAATTGTGCCAAATTTATTAACTTTTTGATCTCAGAAAAATCATTTGACCTCTTTGGCATTCAGTTTCCTCATGTGTAAAATGAAGGAGTTGGATAAATAACCATCCAGCTTAGGATGTGTAATACTATGATTCCAAGTCATATAACCACTCTGATTCTCAGTTTTCTTATCTCTAAAATGGAGATAATAATATAGGGTAGTTGTTGAAGATAAAATGATATTGTTCATGAAAAGTTCTTTGCTAGCCTCTGACATGTTTTGGCTATATTGTTTTACTAAGTGTCTTAATTTTTCAGTGATTTCAGGATACTTTCTGTTCTTTTTCTTTTCTTTCAAAAAAGGTTTTTAATGATTTAACTTTTCTTTCAATATAAATATTTTAAGACAGAGACTTTTTGTGGTGAAAAATTAATGTTATAAAGAAAAACAGATCTAATAATAGAAGCACAGATTTTTTGCAATCTACCTTCAAATCATTGAAATTGTTAGAAATGGATAATAAATGGTAAATTAGTGGAAAAGTAAAACTTGTGTAAAATAGTGTATGTTATGAAACTGTCAAATGTTTTCCCACCAATTTAGTTTTGAAGAGTTCTGCCGTAATCACAAAAGCTATGTTGGAAAGAAATTTCAGTTCTTCTCCTCATCCCTGAAAACTGATAGACCTTCAAACACTGGCATAGTCTTTACAAATCATCTCTAGCTTTTGTTTCAGCATGATATTGCCTTTGATCTGAGATTTGCCACTACAGAAGGCCTTTTGGGGAGTTAAATTTGCCTAAAACAATCTCCATGAAGTCTTCATGTGAAAGAGTGAAAACTGTGTCATCAGAGCATCTTGCACGACTTTGGTACAATTTTTCAGAGCCATTTTTTAGGTCAATAGTCCATTGTGCTGTAGTTTGTCCATGTTTAGGGATATTCCTTTCAAATACAACATTTACTTTCTTTATCAGTTCTTTTCCAAGATCTTTGGTGCAATGATCTATTTCCTCAAAAACAAGGATTCTCTAAAGCCTTTTATCCTTAGAAGATACTTTAGCTGATAGGTCATCAGATATTGATAAAAGATTCACCTGTGCATTTGAAAAGACAATGTTTTTAGTTTTTTGAATCTTCATCCGAAAATGAATTCTGCTGCCTTCTTTCCATGTTTCAGTTAATAGAATTTGTCTTGGATTTACTGTTTTTGCAAAACAGGCTTTAATTGCTTTGAATCTAGACATGTAATTATTTCCAAACTTCTGTAAAACATGCCTAGCTGATAATCTAAATGAACCAAGGCTGTATATAATAAAGGTTTGTCAACACCTCCAAAACTGGCAAAGCTAGGATCAATGTGGGATTCCAGTCTCAAATGAGCTGATATAAGACAACCTGATTAAGTGATGTTGTTTCTGGAAGTACAGTTTGAGGAGGTCTCTTTGATGGTGGCACAATTACCTTGCTTTTATATGATGTCTTCTTTCCACCAAGTCCTCTACAACCAACCATGAAGACAGAACTGATTAAAACACATGAGCTCTTTCTCACTATGGGAATCAACCTGAAAAAAAAGTAAAAGCAAAGTAAGTTACTAATCAAGAATGCAATTGTAGTGGTAAAAATAAGCACTTGAAGTATGTAGAAATAGATTCAGGAGAGCAACAGATTTGGGAGAGCACAATTGTAAAAAAATATCATAAAATTGATATAATAGAGATTCAGTTTATGACATAAGGAAATTATGTGCTAGGCCTCTATCATAGGTTCCAAAGGTTCTCTATTTATTTATTATGAATAGTTTAATGGGCTCAAGCAGATACAAAACAAAACGCAGTTATACTGATTGAGCCCAGACTCAATCCAAGAATAGAAATTGCAGATCAGTTATGCCTCTGCATTAGCACAGGGAGTTTCTTCACTGGAAATTATCTAAAATTATGAAATTACAAGTCCTGTTAAAAGTTGAGGAAAGCATTTGGCAATTTTTAAAGCCGTGTGTAAATATTATGTGTTAGATCTTTATTTAAAGCCTTTCTAATTTGATAGGACCTGCCAAATTTTCTGATCCTCTAGGATAATCTGAAAGAACCCAGGGTCACCTCTATGCCACAATAAGGGATTAGAGCAAGGATGGGTGTGGAGAAAACCCAATTAAACATATGTGTTTAACTTTTTGGTATAGTCTCTCAATGTCATTGAATTCTGAGAAGGGAGATAGCTGAGGACTAGCAAGGTTTATGGAAGAGGTGGTATGATTTATTCATTTTCTTTTATTCTTTTTTCCCTAGAAAAGGGCTGAGGAATGTCCAGTGCTCTACTATTATCGGTTTCCTAAGCAGACAAGGAAAAATACCTGGTTGCTTCTTTTGTCTTTCCAAAGAACCTCTGAAAGAGAAGAACTTAATGATGGTAGAGTTGGGAGCTAATGGTGATGGTAATTTAGCTTCAATTTTTAGAATTTCTAAGGATTTGGATTAATAGAAGTGTTACTTGAGAGCTCATAAAGAAAAAGACTTAAGCATTTCATGTATCTCCCATTTAAAATTTTAAAATAATAAAATATAAAATTTCAAAAGATAACATTAACACTTTTTTGACTAGGAAGCAGGAGAACTAGGTTCTAATGTCCTAACCAAAGCATTTAATAGCTATATGACCTTGGGTAACATAACCTATCTGTATTTCAGTTGTCTCATAAAAATAGGGTAAAATTTCTGTCCTGTCTAGGGGACTAAACTAGTGATTGCTCAAGGTCCCTTTAAACTAGGCTTATATGGGGGAAACTTGTATTAACCAATTTCAAGAAATAATTATGAATAGAAAGAGTACCATAGATGAGGAAGTAGGTTCCATTGTCCTTCATGGTACCAAATGTTGACAATGTCTTCAATCAATACCTGGATTCAAATCCTGACTCAGTTATTTACAAGCTATGTGTCTATAGAGGAGCAACTTAATCTCTCTAAACTTCAGATTCCTCAGCTGTAAAAATGGAGGTATATTTGATGATCTCTAAACTGTCTTCCAGTTCTAATTATGTGATTGTATGATTCTAAGTCCTTTTCATAATTAATACAGGTTTATTATATGGAGCTACTCACACTCTTTCATCCACTATAACCAAATGCTATACAATTATAGTTTTATAGACCTAAAATTAGGAAGGGCTAGGCATATGGCTACATAATTAATTCTCTCGTTTTTTAGAGACAAAGCTACTGAGGTCTAGGGAGTTGAAATGACTTCTTTCTATTCTCATTCATTATTCTTCAGTGGTCTATTAAATCTAACTTTTCTAAAGTTCCATTCATCTTAATTTCTTTCTTGTTTTATGATTAGATTTAAAGAAATTCTGGTTTCTAATCCATTCTGTTATTTGCCTCCATTTTATGAGTGAGTTTATCTCATTCCCATTCATAGTTATGGTTGTAAACTGTTCATTTCTCTCCATCCTATGTTCTTCTGTTTATCATTCTCATTTTTATCCTGTCACCTCCTCAAAAGTCTGTTTTGTTAAAAAAAAAAAAAAAAGGAAAATGATGCACAAAAATATTCACAACAGTTCTGTTTTCAGGGCAAAAAACTGGAAATCAAAGGAATGCCTATCAATTGGGATGGCCCAGTAAACTGTGGTGTGTGTTTATTATGGAATATTATTGTTTTATGGGATATGATGAACAGTTTGCTCTTAGGAGGGAAAAAAAACCCTGAAAATTTCTTCATGAACTCAAAGGGAAATGTACTGTATACAAAGTAATAGCAACATTCCAGGATGACCAGCTGTGAATGACTTTGCTATTCTCAGTAGTACAATCATCTACAACTACTCTGAAGGATTTAGAATGAAAAATCCTATCCATACCCAGAGAAGGAAATGATTGTACTGAATTCAGACTGATGTATTCTCTCTTTCTCTCTCTTTTTTTAACTTTAATTTTTCTGGAGGTTTTTTATTTTTATTAGAGTGGGAGATCTATGTTTGTTTGCTTGTTTGTTGTTGTTTTTTTGTTTTGTTTTTTGCAATTTGACTTTTATGGAAGTATTTTGCATAATTTCACAAGTGGTTTCTTAACTGTGGGTGGGATTAAAGGAGAGAAACTAGATGCAACAATTTTAGAGACAAAGGTTAAAAAAAAAAAAGTACTTAATTTTACCTAGAGACTATTACACTTAATCATCAAAGAAAACCAAGCAGCCAGAACAGATGTAGGCAACTTCTTGGCTAAGGCACATATAGATATAATTGATAGTGCAATAAATAGAATGTATCAGTGATAATATTGGTCTGCCTTTGGAAATGCCATCAAGTACAATTGGTCTTCCTACAATTCAAATGTTTCATTTTGAATTGGACTTTTCTGCACAAGTTTTGTCGCAGATAAACTTGTGTAGATGTGAAAAATATATAAATAAATTCAGTTCTTTTTCTACTTTCAAAAAAGGGAGTCTTTGTCTTGTTTCTCTTTCCTTTAATCTGCCTGCCTTATCCATACCACTCTTTTATTCTCTTCCCCTTCTACTTCTCGGCTGGGTAAGATGAATTTATGTACCCAACTCTGTGTACATGTATATGCGTGCACACACACACACACACACACACACACATACAAACACACACACACACACATACAAACACACACACACACACACACACACACACACACACACACACACACACACAGATTCTTTCTTCCTTGAACCAGTTCAAATAAGAATGAGGTTCAATGTTTACTTCCTCCCATATCCTCCCTCCATTTTATAAACTTTTCCTTTGCCATTATTTCTCTTTTTTCCCCCTCTTTCTTCCAGTTCATACCTTTTTCTTATCCTTCTATTCTTCTTTTGAGATCATTCCAATATAATAGATCACATCCATATTCTTTCTAAGTAGACCCCTTGTAACTGCCCTAATGATGATAAAGTTTTTAGAGGCTACATGAATCACTTCCCATAAAGGAATATAAGAAGTTTAACTTTAATTTCTTATGATTTCTCACTCCTGTTTACCTTTTTAATGTTTTTTTAAAAACCTGCTATACTTTTTAATATATTTATATTTGAAAGTCAATGTTTTAGTCAGCTCTGTTCTTTTTCAACGGGAATGCTTAAAAGTATTCTATTTCATCAAATGTTCATTTTTCCTTTATAATTATGTTCATTTTTTCTGGTTAGATAATTCTTGGTTGTAACTTAGGTCCTTTGCTTCCCAGAAGATCATATTTCTATCTTTCTACTCCTTTATAATGTAACTGCTGGATCTTATGTGACCTTGATTGTGGCTCCATAAAAAAAAAAATGTCTTTCTTTACAACTGTTTGCAATTTTTCTCCCAGACCTGGGAACTCTTGGATTTTGTAATAATATTATTAAGAAATTTCAGCTTGAGATTTCTTTTAGGAAGTAATTAATGAGTTCTTCTAGTGTCTCTGGTTCTAAAGATATTTGGTTCAATGTTCCTTTATAATTTCTTGAAATATGATATCTAGCTTCTTTTTTAAAAGTCTTGGATTTTAGGCATTCCAATAATTTTAACAATTTCTCTTTTCAGTCTTTTCTGGTTCAGTCATTTTTTTCTGATGAAATATTTCATATTTTTCATTTTTCATTCTTTTGATTTTTCTTTCATGTTTTTAAAAATCTCATGGAAAATTGCACTTGTTGAATTCTTCTTTTTGTCTTCCTAAGCTTCCTTGAGCTAGAAAAATATCTTATTATGACTTTATTTAGGTTTCATGCCCAGAATTTGATATGATATTATATTTAGGTTATTTTGATTAGATTATATTAGTAGAGCTCAACAAAATGTTGCCTGCTCTTAACTATGTTGCTTGATTCTATCTGATAATATTTGTAAAATATTTAGCACAGGATCTGGTGCATGGCAGGGGTTTAATGAGTTCTTCCTTCCCTTTCTTCCTTTAGGATGTAAGCTCCTTGAGACTGGGAATTCTTTCATTTTTTTTAATCTCTTGGACCTAGCAGAGACAATAGTATATAACAGGTGCTTAATAATTGTTTGTTGATTCACTGCCCTTTCTGATATCATAAGATTAGTCAGTAACAGAACTGGGGCTAGAACTCCCCCGACTCAATAGTTTCTTTTTGTTCTCTGTGTGAATTTAGGAATTCTTATGGCAGTTGCCTAAAGGATTACATTGCATTTGATTAATGACTGTATTGCCATATTGGGCTGCATCAGTTTAATCTAAGCAAAGGAAGTTTAAAAGATGGTTACTCCTCAGGATTTCTTTAACTTGTGTTTAGTTCCCATCCTTAAAGGAAGTGTATTCTCTCACTTATTTGGAGCTACAAGCTGACTCCAGTGCAGAGTTTATCATTGTGGAGCTCCAGGGGAGGGGCAAGAAAACCAATAATTGAATCTGAACAGTCGGTAAATAACTCTCCTCCTATGACTAAGTACAATTAGGCTCTAATGTAAAGAAACTTCAGGCATGTAGTGATTCAAAAGAGAGTCTGAGATTTCTATCAGACTGACTCAACTCAGGAAGTGTTGCTATTATTGACACAAGAAATGAAGAGGAAATTGGGAATTCTCCAATGTGGAAGAGTTGAGAGTGAGCTTCAGAAAAAAGCTACTAAAATAAAGCAAAGGGTTTTGAGACTTGACTATGAGGAAATGGAAAGTTTGGAATCTTACCATTAGAATTTGAAAATAATTTTGTGATGTTGGAATAAAGCCAAGAATGGGGCTAATCTCACTCATATATTAGTGATTGAGTAAAAAAATCTTTACTTCTACAGAAGTTGTTTTTCATTATCTAGGGGAGTAGAATAGGAGTAGAATAGGTATTTGTATTAATGCGATTGGGGAAGAATTTGATTCTTTTCAATGGATTTGTGAAATTTTCAGAGTTTGTATGGTGGAAATTTTGGGGAGAAATAAAAGAAGGAATAACAAGAAACATCAATGGAGAAAGGGACAAATGGATCACTTATAAACTCAGAGGAAATTTTTTTTTCTTTTTATTTACAAACTACCACAAATTATTATTACAATAAGCCCATCTTTCTTGAGCTTAACTTCTGAAAATGGAGTTGTTTAAGAAAAACATAATCATGTGAATCAATTACTATTACTTAATAGGGCTTCTTCTTGTCCCCCTTTAAGAAAGAAAGAATGGTGTTTACTATAGTAGTAATACTTTAAATATGATTTCTCAAATACCACCCAAAAGTTATGTTTTATGAAAGATTATCTCTAGAAAGACCATAGGTGAAACTTTGGAGGAAACTTGCTTTGGGATATGAACAAAGTCCCACTTTTCACATCACAGACAGTGGGTTTTTTTTTTTTTCCCTTTCAGATAATGTTGCAAATCCATTTTCTTTAGACAGTGATTAGAATAAGTATTGTCAGTGGTTGGGGAGAGTACATTATGAATGATTTTACTTTAGTCCATTTAAAAAAAGAATAAAATCAATAAGCTCTTCCTGGCATTTTAAACTCTCCTAATCTAACCTTTCCTGTCCCCAGCTGCTCACCCTTTTCTTCTTCCTTCCCAGAAGATGAAATTTCTCGGAACTGCTGGCTAAGCCTAAAGGCAAATGGTGCTTTCTCCTACTGGGGAAAAAAAGAACACTTGGGGATCTTTTGGGTATAGTGAACTTCCAAGATCTTTTTGGGAAGAAGGCTCCTTGGGTGTACAGTGACAGCTTGTCCCAAATAGATATAGCCAGGCCTTGGAGTGTCTTAATGGAAATGTTCCTGGGAGTTCTAATCAATAGTCTTTTCCTGCAGTGATTTGAACAAAGATTTATAATTGGGATTGATGAATGAGTTCAATAAAAATGTCCATTGGTCCAATGGTTCCTCCCAAAGCTCTTTTCTAGGATCTAGGCATGTCTTTATCTTTTATAAGGTGCCATTGCCTTCATATATTCTGACAAATAAATGGAAAGGTGTCAATTTTTGGGGTGCTTATCTCATCTTCCTTACAGCAACGGAGGTATTGTCTTTAATATCTGGTCTCCCTAAGTAGACTGGGAGCTCTTAGAAAGCAGTAATCTCATTTTCTCATTCTCTTAGAAATCATATGAGGCCTAAAAGCCCAGGTCTGCAGAGACAGGTGATAAATAACATTTGATTGATTAAATGAAAAGGAAGAGGGATAATCAACATCACTGCTATTACTCTGTGTAGTTTAAGATTGCTATATACATCTTTAAAGGGATTTCTCCTCTGGTCTCATCTAAATCTCACAATAACATTGTTAGATAGGGCAAATTCAATTCATGTGACCTATGAAACAGAGTGAAGTTCTGGGTTTATGTGAACTAGACTTAGCAAAAATTGCTTATGTTGTCTTCTATCCCCACCCAGGGTTTTTCCTGAGAAGATCAGAGTTTGGCTTGTAATCATGGTTTCCAGTGGAGAAATTAGAATTTGGTTCATTTTTAGGTCTTATAAAAAACAACTTCCTCCTATACTCTTAGTATCCATGCCAGCACTCAGGTTAACAATACATTGAGTTCAGGAAAAAAAATTATTTCAGCTGACAGAACTTGTACAAGGTACAAGGTACAAACTTGTACTTGAATTCATAAAGAGTCAGAAGAATTCTTCTTCCAAGCCTCCAGCATCCTCATTCCTACAGGTTTGTAATATTGCATTAGAGCAGATACGTCAAACACAACTTTCCCATTCTTGAGTGTGGCCTGAATTGTATTGAAATGTAACTGGGAAATGTTAAACAAAATACATAATAGCTAACACTTATATAACATTATGTTCCAGCTACTGTGCTAAGAGCTTTACAATGATTATTTCATTTGATCCTCATAACAACCCTGGGAGGTAGATAAATTGTCCCCATTTTATAGATAGAAAAAACTCAGACAAATAGAGGTTAACTGACTTGTTTAGGGTCATGTAGCTGAGTCTGAGGCATGTTTTAAATTGTGGGGCCCCAAGCTGCAGATTAATATCATAGAATATGACATTAATTTGTAATTTTTTAGTCAGTATGTCAACAGCAGGGAAATTTATGATGCTTTAGCAGATCCCATTTTTTTTTAATAAAGAAGAACCTCAGAAATAATTTAATTCAATGCCTCCCTTCCTTCTTATAGTTGAGGAAACTGAGGATGAGGAAGGTCAAGTGACTTATTCTAGATCACATTGGTAGTAAGTAGAAGTCAGGATTTGAACATAGATCATTTGTCTCCAAAACCAGGGCTCTTTCCAATATACCACAATGCATTAAGAAATACTCTTTTTTGAAATAGTTTTTCATCTTTTTTATTGTACCATGTTATGGAAATGCTTATTTTATTCCCAAAATTTAAAACATTGCTTCTTAATAAGAAGAAAACATTTTGAATTGCTTATAATATCAATACTAGGAACTTGTTATCTTTACTTATCTAGTACCTCCCTAGGCTTAAGGCTCCCTGGAAAAGAGAAGCACTTGATATATCTTTAGAGAGTAGGGCTCTTTGAACCCTGGACCCTCATAAGCCATGTATCTTCTGGTAGTAATGATGATTAAGATCCAGGCTTGTCCTCACATCCTGACTCTGCCTCTTGCTGCTTCTCAGTTCTAGCTCTCCATTTTCTCAGGATTCTTTCACTGTTAACTTTGTTAACAAGTATTTAATCTTGATAACAGTGTTAACCTTGTCAAATGAATATCACAAAAGGGTTTCATACTTTCTTTACAAAAATAAATGAGTGACTTATGTACTATGACAAAACAAGGATATTAACTTGATTTTGAAAAGGAGGTTAAAGGATGTAAGATGTGTGAGGAGAAAGAAAAGAATGAGGATCACATAACATGGAATTCAGTAATAGATATGAAGCTCTTCTTGTAAAGGAGGGATTTGGACCATTTGAGGAAGACTATTTCAAAGAAGAATAATTTTGAACCATAGAATCATCAGGTGGATCTCATCCATTTCACAAAAATTTATTAAGTGCCCATTATGTGCATGCTACATCATGTTGGCTGGGTTTTAGTCCCTGTCATCAAAGAATCTATATTCTACTGGTGCTTTACTGAGGGGGATATAACGCACACACACACAAACACACACATACAAACATACACAGAAACAGAGAGACAGAGACAGAGACAGAAAGAGAGACAGAGAGAGAGAATAAGGAAGGGAGGGAGGGACACTGAGAGAGATACATAAAAACACAGATAGATTAATGAGAGATTAATGTACACATAAAATTTACTAATTTGGATTACTAATTATTTGGCCAATTCAACATGTCATCTCATACCTTATTCACTCACAAATAATTTCCTTTAATTGAAAACTCTCCCTTATTTCCTCCTGCAAATATTCTCAATTTCCTTCAAGACTCAGTGCAAATCAAACATCCTTCATGAAAATTTCCTTAATTTCCCCAGGTAAAACTCTTGTTTCTCTCCTCAAATTTTCCTAGCACTTTTTATTGTATTTCATTGTATTTCTCTTATGCACAAATCACACTATCTTGTATTTTATTTACTGTGCTTGTTTCATTGTAAGCTTCTTTGGACCAGGGATCATATAATTGTTCATCTTTGTATCAAGAGTAATAAGTATAGTGTTCAAAATACATCCTCTTCTTTCTCCTCTTCTTTTTTTTGGTTCTCTTTTTCCTTCTCTTCTTTTTCCTCCTCTTCCTTTTGGAAGATAGTTTATAAAGGACAGAATAAAATAGCAAATGGATAAATATGATTAATAAAGTAGGAGAGCATCTAGCTGATATGAGCTCAAGTTAGAACTACTATCCAGCATATTGAAAAATACAGTCAAACATGATTGTTATCTAATGTCACTAATCTTGGAAAAATCAGGCAGAATAAGATAGGTACCAGAAGACTGGAAAAGAGTAAATGTTTGAATTTTCAAAAATGAGTAGTGTTTAGAGTCTACAAACTATAAGACAGTGAATTTGCATTCATTTACTGGAAAATTTTTTTTTCAATGTATTATTAACGGAATGACTATTTAACATCTTGAAATGGAAGCAGTAATCAAAGAGAGTCAAGAGGGACTTATCAAGAACAGGTCATTTGAAAGTAATCTTATAGAACTATTAGATTGGGTAGAGTAATTTAAACAGAATTTGCCTAGATTTTTTCAAAGAATTTTTAAAAATCTTGCCTTTCTTGTGAACAAGATTAAGAGATGTAGGTTGGACAATAGGATATTTAAGTGAATTTGTTGGATCTGTCCCAAAAGTAGACATTTATGATTTTATGTCAGTTTGATAGGAGGTATTTCTAGGACAGAGTCCTAGGGATACATGCTGTTAAGCATTTCATCAAAGACTTAAAGCCTTAAATGACAAAATTATCAAATTCTTCCATGACACAAAGCCAGGTGAAGAACTAACACATTAGATGGCAAATTTAGGATCCAAAAATATCTTGACAGGCTAGACTGTTGTGTTGAATTTAATGAGTTGACATTTAATAGGAATATATATGGTTTTACACTTGTGTACAAAAAAAATTACTTATATTAATACAAGATTGTAGAGGTGTGGTAAGACACATTCATTTGACAAACCCAACTACCTAGGGATTTTAATAAACCAAAATTATATGAAAGTGGTGTGATATGGCAGCTAAGATAAGCTAACATTATCTTAATAAAATGTATATTAATAAAAACATATTGAATGGGACTATATCCTTTATTTTCTCCGGTATTCTGTGTGATCAGAAAAATCTGTAGCAAACATAGGTGTCATATTTTAGGAAGTCTGAATAATGATAAACTGGACATTAATATAGCTGAGTGGAAGTATGGTGGAAAGGATAGAGTACTGGTCTTTGAGTCAGGAAGACCTGAATTCATATCTTGATTCAGATACTTACTAGCTGTGTGACCTAAGCCAGTCATTTAATCTATGAGTCTATTTCTTTATATGCTAAATGGAGATAATAATAGCACTTAGTTCTCATAGTTGTTGAGAGGATAATGAGATAAACCTTAAAGTCTTATACTATTATTATTATTATTATTATTATTGTTATTATTATTATTACTCAGAGGAGGGCAACTAAAGAGGTGAAGGGTCTTGGCACATAAAGAACAATAAAAATAAGCTTGTTTATCTGAGAAGGTAATACTTAGGGGAAAAAGATAGATAGGAATATCTCAAATAGAATAGACTTATTCTATTTGAACCCAGAAGAATAGATAGAACATGGGTGGAAGAAGCAAAGATAAAAATTTAGATATGATATCAGGATCAACTCTCTAATTATCATAGTTATCCCAAAGTGGAATGAGCTACATAGACAAAGGAAGATTCTCCATCACTAGAAGGTCTTCAAACAAAGACTGCATAATTAATTGTGCATTATAGAAGATAATCCTATTCAGGGTATGGGATGGACTAAATTTTCTTTAGGCTCTAGAATTCTTTGGTACTCAACTTTTAAAAATATTTATTTATTTAAAATTAAATATGAACTAATAAAAACAGTAGAAAAAGAAAGACAGAAAAAAAAAGCCAAATCAAAACATTGTCATGTGCCCAATAGAACATCAGAGAGGATTCAAAATATGGAGCAATAAATTCCTATTTCAAGAAAGCATATATAATAATGGAAGATATTATATTCATGACTATATATCTTTTCTTCTTTATTAATTTTATAATTATTAATTTTTTTGACACTACATATGCATGAGTAGTTTTTTTTTTATAACATTATCCCTTGTATTAATTTTTCCAAAATTTCCCCTCCCTCCCTCTACTCCCTTCCCTAGATAACAGGCAACCCCATACATTTTACATGTGTTACAATATAACCTAGATACAATACATGTGTGTGAATATCATTTTCTTGTTGCACAATAAGCATTAGATTCCGAAGGTATAAGTAACCTGGGCAGACAGATATTAGTGCTAACAATTTACATTCAATTCCCAATGTTCCTTCTCTGGGTGTAGCTGTTTCTGTCCATCATTGATCAACTGGAAGTGAGTTGGATCTTCTTTATGTTGAAGATTTCCACTTCCACCAGAATACCTCTTCATACAGCATTGTTGAAGTGTACGGAGATCTTTTGGTTCTGCTCATTTCACTCAGCATCAGTTGATGTAAGTCTCTCCAGGCCTCTCTGTATTCCTCCTGCTGGTCATTTCTTACAGAGCAATAGTATTCCATAACCTTCATATACCATAAATTTACCATTCTCCAATTGATGGGCATCCATTCATCTTCCCGTTTCTAGCCACTACAAAAAGAGCTGCCACAAACATTTTGGCACACACAGGTCCCTTTTCCCTCTTTAGTATTTCTTTGGGATATAAGCCCAGTAGTAGCACTGCTGGATCAAAGGGTGTGCACAGTTTGATAACTATATATCTTTTCTTTGCTTCCTTCTAGGTTATTGTTTTGTTTTTTGTTGTGGACTTTTAATTTTATTCTTTTCCTCCTTTTCATCCCCACCCCCTTGAGCAGGGTACAGTTAAGCACAGATACATTTATGTATGTATATATGTATATGTATATGCATATATACATTCACAGTTGCACATTATCCACACAATGCATATGTGTACATATACATATATCTGTGTGCATACATACGCATATATATCTGCATTTACATATATGTAGGTATCCATCTAAAACATTGATATGGCTGACATATAATGTAGATATCTTTTGATTGAATCTTTAAGTCTAACTTTGAGATCAATGATTACCATCCCTACTTTTTTTTTCTGATAAATTCTACTCCTGATTCTTGTTACGGTGTTTGTGTATATTTCTTATTTCCTATTCCTTTTAATTCTTCTATTTTAGTTCTATTCCTTAACTTACCTTGCTATTACTTAACCTCCTTCACTGATGGATCTCTCCCTTATCTTCTCCCTCACCCTTTCCCTCCCTCTTTAATTTTTTTTCCATTAACCTACATACTTTATTTTATTCCAGTTAGTCTACATACCTTTCTATACTTTATCTTATCCTATTTCTTATTTTTTTATTTCTTTATAAATTTTGGAGGGTACTTCATGGTAATACTTCATAGTATATACACATAAATGTGTATGTATGTATTATTCCCTATTTAACCCATGTCCAATGAGAATAGGTTATCAGAACTACCAACTCTCTTTCCCTATTTGATGCCTCTGTGTCAGTTCTTCTGTACCTTATTTGCATAGCGTAATTACTATTTTTTACTTTTTCTCAGGAAGTTTTGCTTTTTAGAGTCAGATCATACTTAGCTCTGACCAAATCTTTTTTTTTTTTTTTTTTTTGGACTACTCAATTATTGATGTCAATCCTAGACATATGGTTTACATTTCCATATATAATATGGAATATATATATATATATATATATATATATATATATATATATATATATATAAAATACAGCTTGTCCTTGTTCATTTCTTTGAAATAATCTTTGATGTTAGCTCTTATATGTTAAATTTTCTATTAAGTTCTAATTTGGTTGACACAAAATCCTGAAAAATCTGTGAATTCATTGAATGTCCATTTTTTTGTACTCAGTACTATGCTTAATTTTGCTGGATATGTATGACATATTCACACATAGGCCTATTTATTTTGATTGTTGATATAAAATATTCCAGGACTTGTGGTATAGTGTTGTAGTTGCTGATAAGTCCTGTACAATTGTTTTTTTTTTTTTTTTTACTCTTTTTTTCCCCTCCGAGGCAATTGGGATTGAGTGACTTGCCTGGGGTCACACAGCTAGTAAGTGTTAAGTGTTATGTCTGAGGCCAGATTTGAACTCAGGTCCTCCTGACTTCAGGGCTGGTGCTTTATCCACTACACCAACTGGCTGCCTCAATCCTGTACAATTCTAATGGTAGTTACAACATATTTGAATTTTTTGTTGTTGTAGTTGTAACTGATGTGTTTTTGTTAAATTTCCCCTTTAATTTGGAGTTTTTGAAATTTAGTGACAATGTTCTTATGTGTTTTCCTTATATTATCTCTTTAAGGTGGTGATTGATAGATTTTTCCTATTTCTAGATTCCTCTCTTATTCTATCACTTCAAAAAGTTTTTGTTTGATTATTTTTGTATTATGTTATTATGTCAAAGTTTTTTGGGGGGGTCTGGTAGTCTAATCATTGTTTATATATATATATTGTCAATGTTATAAAATTACTTATGCATATATCTGGCATATATATCCCATATATCCCAGCCATAGAATTGAGCCTGATATTCCTAATCAGCCGAAGTTCCATCAGCCTTCCAGGACTCAGATCCTTGAGTCCCCACCCTGCAGGAAGGTGAAAAGTTTCTATGGTTCTTCCTGAGGCTACCTTCAAGCCTAGCTCATCCCAAGGGTCCCTGCCTCTTGTTTCTGTGGAGCTAACCTGGAAGTATTTATATTCCACATTGGTTAAACTTCAGTCTTGGGTTCTTCCTCCCACCCAATCTTCTCAATTTTTACCCCGAGGACCCCTGTTCTGCTCCCAGTCTTATTTGTTTTTCACCAGTCTATATTCACCTTGAGGTACAATGTTTTTTTGTGTTCCCAGAATCTTCCCCTTCCTCCCTATTCTACTCTTAATGATGATTCTGTTTTCTCTTAAGCTGAGAATATTTTTTTTCAAAAGGGAAGGTCAGGAGCAAAGGTTAAGGAAGGGAAGAGAAATTGCAAATAAGTAAAGAAATAAAAGGAGATTACCTTGTTATCTTTAATAAAGTTCAATTATTTGGCCTATGCTCAGAAAAGGTGCCACAATTAACTGACAAGCTGAACTACTTCCAGAAGAAGACAGCCAGCATGGAGGGAAAACTTAAGAGATTTTATAGTCTGAGGAGTGGATGAAGGCAAATAAGAATGTCTATGCTAGGCAAGAAAAGATTTAGGAGAGACAAGAGTGCTGTCTTCAAGTGTTTGAAGGGCTGTCATTTGAATGAAAGATTAAGGTTTTTTTTTTTTTTTTTTTTTTTTTTTTGCTTAGCACTAGAGAACAGAACTAGGAAAAGCAGTTTATAGAGAGATAGATTTTGGCTCAAGGTAAGGAAAGACTTCTTACCAATTAGAACTGTCCAAAAGTGAAATTAATTTGCCTCAGGCAGTGATGAGTTTTCCTTTGCTAGATGTTTCCAAGCAGAAATTGGATATCTATTTGTCAGTGATCTTATAGAGACATTGTTTTCCCAGATCCAAGTTGGTTTAGACAAGTTCTGAGATCCCTTCCATCCTTGGGCTTCTGTGATGCCATGCTTCAAATCCATCTCAGGAAACTTAGAACTTATTCCCCAAACCTCAGAGCTATCCACCAGTCATGTTCCTGCAGCACTTATTATTAGCCCCTAGTTTAGAAAAAATAATGATAATTGCAACAATTCATATAAATAGATCATTACAGTTTCAGAGTTCTTAAAGGTTATTGTCCCATTTAGTCCTCCCAATGTCCTTAGGGGATGGGTCCTATTTTTATCTCCACTTTACAGATGAGGAAAATGAAGCTCAAAGACATCCTCTGTGACTTGGCCAGTGTCCAGTGAACAATTGTCAGTGATTGTCCCCGGGGGGAACAATGCCTAGTTGTAACTCGGGGTACCTGGTCCTCTATATTTCAAAGTTTGTGAGTGGTTCTTCTTTTTGCAAAAGGTGTGGAAGTGATATCAGAACTTCAATGTTAAACTTGTCTTCCTAGAAGATCAGCTTAATATTTCAATGGTGCCTGTTTAATTCTCGTCTTCCATCATGAATCGTTAATTGTGTTAGACTGGCACCTGCATCTCTTTCCTGAAGCTTGTTTGTTTCAGGACTAGTACTGCAGACATAAGAATGAGAGAATGGGATTTTAAAGCGAGGAATCTGACTTCATCCATCCAGACAACTGGGCCCCTGGGTTTGGCGTTCTCATGAATAAGACTAGTCTTATGAGTAGATAGGCAGCAACCTACATGGTGTGTTGTGAAGGGTGCTTTAGGAAGCTTTCTGTCCCTAAATACCTTGATAATCCACTATCAATGGGGTTTGAAAATCTCTAGTTAGAGACCCTTTCTTCTGGATTAAAATTGCTTTGTAGTAACATCACAGAGTTAAGTGAGAAGAACACTGGATTGACTGTCAGGGAATGTGGTTTCTACCCTTGGTTATGCCATTATGTAGGTATGTGATGTTGGGCAAGTTTTCTTCCAAATTACAAGAATACAAGTATCTAGGTATGGTGATATGTTGAGTCCATTCACTCTTAAAATGTTAGTGGTTTATCAGCTCCTTTCATCTCCCTCCCTCCCTCCCTCCATCTCTCCACCCCCCTCTCTTTCTCTCTCTGTCTCTGTCTGTTTGTCTGTCTCTGTCTCTGTCTCTGTCTCTCTGTCTCTGTCTCTGTCTCTCGGTCTCTGTCTCTGTCTCTGTCTCTGTCTCTGTCTCTCTCTCTCTTTCTCTCTCTCTCTCTCTCTCTCTCTCTCTCTCTCTCTCTCTCTCTCTCTCTCTCTCTCTCTCTCTCTCTGTGTGTGTGTGTGTGTGTGTGTGTGTGTGTGTCTTTTACTTCCAGGAAAGACTTGGAATAGTGGAGAGAGAGGCAGACAGAGAGACAGAGACAGAGAGAGAGAGAGAGAGAAAGTGAGAGCAAAAGCAAGAGTGAGAGTGAGAGCAAGGGAGAGGAAGAGCAAGAGAGAAAGGGGGAAGGAGGGAGGGAGGGAGAGAGAGGAACAGTAAGTAAATTGACATGGAATAGTGTTAGATAGAAAGTACATTTAGGGAGTAGGGTTAGATAGAAAGTACATTTAGGGAGTAGGGTTAGATAGAAAGTACATTTAGGGACCAGGAAGGACTGACTGTCCTGAATCCAAAATTCTGCTATAAACTCTCTGTCATTGAGAGATTATTAATGAGGTCATAAATGTACACATAGTACTAGTATTCTTTTTAAAATTAGCCTTTTGTTATTCAAAAGTGGGTAGTTGGCAGCAATCTTCTTCAATGACCTTCCCTTCCCCTCTTGAATCCCTCAACCCAAAGTCAGATACATATAGTCCATTCTTGTTAAAATGTAAATATCTTGAGAGCAGGGACTATCTTTTGCCTTTCTTTATATTCCCTGTATTAGCACGGTGTCTGGGATATAGTAGGTACTTAATAAATGCTTGTTGAATTGACTTCTTGATAAGTAATCCAGGAGAGAGGGACAGCTTTATGGTTGTTAAACCATTACTTCCAAACCTCCAATGAATTATTTTCTCTTGCCTATAGGATAAAGCCAAAATTCTATAGCTTCACATTTACATTCTCCCAAAACATAATTTTTTCCAGTTTGTCTTCCACTACTCTCTTATATTATATCACTTTCCACACTAGTCTGCCTGTGAGTACATATTCTCTAAATTTGCCATTCCACTTTCAGTCTATCTTTTTGTCTGGGATGTTTTCAATGTTTTCATTCTTTCTTCCCTGTCCCTTTGAATCTTCCAATTCTTTAAAGTTTAGTTTAAACCCCGCTTCCTCCATGAAATCTTTTCCAACTGCTCCTGCCCTCAGTGACCTCTTTTTTTTTTTTCTGAATTTATCTTAGACTGATGGTTGGTATCATTTGAGTATCATTAATTATATGTTTTACTCTATTGACTGTCAGTGTGACAAGAGGCAAGAGTCCTGGGTTCTGAAGATATGGACAAGAATTCTGGCTGTGTCATTTTCTTTCTCTGTGACTGGGAGTAAGGAGTGGGCAGCAGGTCAGTTCAATTCACTGAACTTCAATTTCCTCATATATAAAAAAAGATGTGCTAAAGTAGACAGGCTTTAATTATTTTATGTGATTTAGTACCATAATGGACCTTAGAAATTATCTAATTCATCCCATTCATCTTAAAGATGTGGAAACTGTAACTCAGAGGGATTAAACAGTTTGCTCAAGATCACAAAGGCAGTGAAAAAACAGAGGCAGGATTTGAATTCAGGTCTTCTGACACCAAATGCAGCATTCTTTCTATTAGACCACATTGTGTAAATCCTATCATCTTTGAAACTATATATCTTACTTCCCAATAATATTTTAAGCCTCTCTTTGAACAGTCTAAGCTTATTCTGCCTTAAGCCTTAGGAACAACAGGTTCTCACTAAATGTTGATTGGTTCCCAGGAGTGCCAGCTATCCCCAAGCTGGTATATTTGAGGACTACTGCGAAAGGCAAGCATTTCAAAAGCACTCTCCAAGCATCTCTACCTTTGGCCCTGAGTTTGATTGCCTTACGCGCGCATCAACAAAAATAAAACTCATTCCTAGGTCATAAGCAGTGCAGGAAATAGTAACTATTGACTATTTGCTGAGATTCACAAATCTGTTCTCTCTGATTTAAATCTCCCTCACTGCCTTTATCCCTAAGCTTTGGGAAAACAGCATTAACCCTCCCCTTTTCACCAATGAATCACTTATGAAAAATGGTCATTAAGCCTTATTAGAGCTGCACTTGGTAATCCTCTTAGGCTGGCACTAGTTCATGTCAATATGTAATAACTCACCCAAATGAGAGGTTTGAAAATGGGAGCAGCTCCTGAGCGTGAATCATGGTCTCTCTATTCCCATTGGAGATCTGCCTCTCAATATTTATAACTTCCGAGGAGCTTAGAGAAGGCTGCCTTTGACCTGGTTGCCCTGGGGTCCCATGAAAGGGATTATTTGCTTCCAATGGGTAAAGACCAAAGGTTTCTTTAGGGTTAAGTTGGGAAGAGGCCCTTTAGCCTTTGAAGTGATGATAAACTATTCCCACCAGTCATCTTTCTTTGGCTCTCTTCCCAGCATTTCTATAAAAATCATGGGAAAAGGGGGCTGTTTCACCATTCCATTGGTGTGGAGAGGCAAGCTGAGGTTATGTATACCTAGCCATTCGTTGCTGTACTTCATTGACTGAAGCACAGTCCTGGTAAGACCAAGGCCAAGGAATTACAGGATCATAGCTGGAACAAAGAAAGGGAATTTAGAAGCTGCCAGAATATCAAGACACACTTCTTTATCTTATAGTGAGAAAACTCCAATACCCAGGGAGATTGGCTACAATATCCACATGAGTGAGAAATAGTTCAAATTTAATTCATTCAATAATTACTGAGTTCTTACCAAGAGTACCATTCAACAAGGAAAACAAAAGTGAATCAGACACTGTCCATATCTGCAAGAAACTAATATAAGAGTACAGGAAAAGCAAATGAATATTAAAAAAATAACCAACTAATCAAAAAGATTTTATTAAGGACATTTAGGTACCAGTTACTGTTTTTGATAATATGGGTACAAAGACAAAAATGAAAAAGTTCCTAGCATTAGGGAAGTTACATTTTGTCAGGAAAGAAAGCATATATAAGTATTTACATATGTGTGTGTGTGTGTGTGTGTGTGTGTGTGTGTGTGTGTAATTTACACACATATAAATATTATATATACATACATGAATATTTATAAAATAAATACAAAATCATTAATAATACTGGGCAGGATGTGCTCTATGTTAAATAAGTGCTTAGAGCCTTTAAGGTACATAGAAGATTGGAGGAGAGAGATTTCACTCTGGGCTAAGGGAGTCAGGGGAGGGTACTCACGAGGCTATTAAGAAGATTCAGGTGGGTCATGGGCTGATTCTCTTTTTTTCTTAATTATAACTTTTTATTGACAGACCATATGCCTGGGTAATTTTTTACAACATTACCCCTTGCATCACTTCTGTTCCGACTTTTCCCTTCCCTCCTTCCATCCCCTCCCTTAGATGGCAAGCAATCTTCTACATGTTAAATATGTTATAATATATCTTAGAAATAATATATGTGTGTAGAACTGAACAGTTCTCTTGTTGCACAGGGAGAATTGGATTCAGAAAGTAAAAATAATCTGGGAAGAAAAACAAAAATGCACTCATTTCCCAGTGTTCCTTTTCTGGGTGTAGCTGATTCTTCCATCTTGATCAATTGGAACTGAATTAGATCTTCTCTTTGTCGAAGATATCCACTTCTCCTGGGATGATTCTTAAGGGATAGGGAGCATTTGAACAGACACAAAGGAAAGGGTTGGGTGACACCATCAGCAAAGGCAGAGATACGGGGAAATAAGGGGTGAGCAATGGATAGACCTAAGTTCCGTAAAGATAACTTTGGTTGTTGCTCATTCTGTGGATGCCACTGGATAATTTCATTAATCTATAAGAACATGAAATTTCATGGAAAGGATCAAGGGATCTGCATTCTAGCCTAGATTCTGTCACTAGTTCAGTGTCAGCTGTGTGATGTTGTTGAGCAAATAATTTCACTTAATGACAATAATAACCAACTAGCGTTTATATTAGCACCTGCTGTGTTCTAGGAATAGGGTATTTGGTCCTCACAACGATCCTGGAAAGTAGGGACTGATATTATCCCTATTTTAGAAGAGAGAAAACTTGTGTCTAACAGAGATTGGATGACTTACCCAATAAAACAAATACATACCTGAAAGCAGATTTGAATTCAGGTCTTCCTTGGTCCAGGCACATTGCTTTCTATTCACCCTGATGGGTAAGTGAAACCAGTTCCTGGCACTATCCCTTTTCTAAATCTCCCTTTGTTCCCCAATATTTAGCTTTACTTCTCTGGGGGCCAGTTAGATCCATCCTACCTTATAATAGCTCATAGAGTACTTTAAAAGTCACTTTACTTATTACAAGCCTGTGAAATGAGTGGTAAAAGTATAATCACTCCCATTTTATAAGTAAAAACTGAGGCTCAAAGTATTTATACCATTACCCTATAGTCCATAGTTAGTGTCATAATTTATTTAAATCCCATTCTTCTTACTCTAAATTTACTGTTCTTCCTACTATAACATGCTATCTCTGTACCTGCTATTATTCTGAGGGTCAACTGAGGTAATAAAGATGAAGGTTTTTTTTTTTTTTTTTTAAAGAGTGAAATTTGGTCATTTAGAGGAGGTTATATTATCTACAGGTGAGTTAAAGAACCATCCTTGTCCATAGACAAGTTACCTCTGGGTGTGTTGGCTGTTGTTGCTAAGTGATTTTGGCCATTCTGATTCTTTGTGTCTGCATTTGGGGTTTTCTTAGCAAAGACACTGGAATGATTTGCAATTTCCTTTCCATTTTACACTTGAGGAACTCAGGCAAACAGAGTTAAGTGACTTGTTCAGAGTCATATAGCTAGTAAATATCTAAGGCCAGATTTGCACTGAGGATGAAAAGACTTTAGGCCCATCATTCTCTCCCCTGTACCACTTCACTACCCCTGTGGCACTTATTTCCTACTGCATGTAATGGAGAAAGATTCTCCAATAGGAAAATTATTGAATGCCCTTTTCAGGTTTAAAGTTAGCCAGATCTAATAGGACTTCTTTAGGGTGAATGAAATAATTTTATACTTTATTTTAAATTTTTTTTATTCTAAACTTAGCAATCATAAACAATAAAAATTCAAATATATAAATAAAATGATTTCAGCCAAAAACTTTTCTAATTTATATTTTGTCATAAAATGTTATATTAACTTTAACAAAATAATTTTAAAGAAAATGTCGGTTCCTTCTATTGTCTTAAAGTCGGGGGCAGGAGGAGTTTTACAAAAGGGAAAAGTAACAGTTACAGACATTTCTTGCTCATCTTTTCTATAAGCATGATTACATGAAACTGCATTTAGAATTCCAAAGGCCCTGATTTCTGAGGCTTAAGGGTCTGTTTCCTTCTGGTCAAAACCTGAGATCCTGGTGGCTTTATATGGTGAAGCTATTGGCATCAAAAAACCCGCTGAATTCTCTAGGGAATGATTTCTAATGGGGAAACATGCACATTAGCCTAAATGAATCAAATGCATTGCTTTTCCATGCATATTTCATAGGCTTCCTCTTCGTGTAATTTAATTATCAGAGTTGTTAGTGGTAACGGTTGGGTTTGCACTCCCTTGTCTCCACAGACTGCCAGAATCTGATGCAGCAATGAAACACCAGGAGCCAATTCGTGAGAATGAAACCATTTCTATGGAAACAGAATGCTATAATATTTCCTGGTGATCTATTGCCTTAATCCTAAAAGCTCAAAGTATATTGCTAGCATTAATAAATAAGTATGAATAACACCCTAGTGAGATTGATATTATTCTATCCATTTTACTGATGGATAAACAGAGACCCAGAGGGGTTAAATGCCTTGCCTGGGGGTACTGATGAGAAATAGAGATATCCAGAAATAGATCTTGAGAATTCAGTCTTCCCCCTGAGGGTCTTGGTACTCACAATGTAAGAGGAATGAGATTGACTGAGGTCTGTTCTCAGAGGAAGTTTATGAGATCAAATGAGGTGATGGATGTGAAAATATTTTGAAAAGCAGAAAAACCTATACACATATTAGGGATTATTAATTTTTTATTAATCCTTTGTTAACTGGATCAGAGCTTGCCATGCTTACAGCTGGAGTAGGGTAGATGCCAAAGTAATAATAATGCACATCTACATAGAAGGAGGCATGCTATTAGAGAGGATAGACATCTGGATTTGAGTCTGGAAAATCTGAGTTTGAGTTCTGCCTTTGGCCCTTACTGGTAGTGTGCTTTTGAGCAAGGTCCTTTAAATGATTAATGTGTCAGGAAATTCTTTAACATTATTTGTTATAGACAAGTTCTGTATCAATGGAGGCGGTTTCCATTATGGGAGTTCTCCATACAAATTAAATCACAGATCATATTCTCCCTTTTTCTCCTCCCCCCAACAAAAAGAAAAATTTACAGAGTGATTTAATTATATAACATTTTTGTAAAATTTATCTCATTTATTCTTTACAGGAGCCCTGTGACATAACTAGTGCAAATACCATCATTCCCATTTTATAGATGTGGAAACTGAGGCTTACAGTGATAAAATGACTTGCTCAGGGTCATATTAACAAATATATTGCAGACTAGGATTTGAACTCAGGCCCTATGCTCTTTCTATTAGCTTATGGCTAACTCTAAGTGTTGTATAATTTCATGACAATAGAGGTCCCTTCAGACAAATGACAACAACATTCCCTCCCTTGTTTCCAAGCCAAAAAGAAAAGCAAAAACCAAAAAGCCTTCCCTCCTAGCTTGCTGATATCTAGACATATCAAAAACATTCAGTCTTTAGTTTAAAAGCATTTTAATTGTTGTAAATAAGAAGATAAAACTTTGCTTTTTGGTCTTTTTCTTAGTTAGTAAACATTTAAAAAATAATTACTATGTGTTACTGTATTCTCAGGGATACAAAAAGAAGCAAAAAGTTCCTACCCTTAAAAACCCAGTCTAATGTATATTTTGATAAGGTGGCTAAGGATTGTGAGAATAAGAACCATGACAACTTGGGAGTGATAGTGGAATTAGGGGATATGAAAGGTGGGGGAAAGTGGCCCCAAAAGGGAAACAGAAGGTAATGAAGAAATTTAAAATCTTGAAGACTGTGTTCTTGTGTCCTATTCTCCACAAAGAGGAGGGACTAAAAAAATCATGATGCTGTAGGAAGAATATTTAATCAGTATCAGATGGTCAAGGTTCAAATATCAGAGTATCTCTGTCATGTGTAGAAACTTTAGGCAAATCACTCGGTCACTCTGGATTTCAGTTTTCTTGTATACAACATGACACTATTGGATGATATCTCTTCTTAGATGCTCCCTGCTTAAGTATAATTCTATGATAATAATTTTATAATTGCAGGTGCCAAATTCTCAATATATCCCATTACAAATGGTGTGAATGCAATTAAATGAAATAAACAGTAGGACATCTGAGTTTTAGTTTTAATTTTGCTACTAACTTGCTATGTGACCTTGTTTAAGTCAGTCACTGAGATATTTTTCCTTAGTTCTACTATGGGTATGATAACAGCAGTCTTGTCTACATCCTAGGATTGATGTGAGGACAAAATAGAATTATTTATGTGAAATCACATTGTAATCCGAAAGCACTAGACAAATGAAAGATGGATACAATGATTACAGCCCAAGTAATGCAGATTCATCCTTTTGAGGGGATTTTGTATATGTGCATATTTCTTATGAGTAGTGACATTGAATCTGATAGTGGTGATGTAAGGGGGTCAAAAAGACTTTTTAAAGAAATAGGCTGATGTCAAATGGAGAGATTCATGAGTATTGTGTTTATCCTGAATTTTTGCCAGAAATCAGAATCAGGAAAACTAAAAATGAATGCAGATTCAAGGTTCACAAACTAGAATACAATAAAGTCAGAGGAAGCCAATAGGAGGATAGAATTCAGGGACCTAAATGTCTAACTGCCATATTGGTACTTCTTTTGCCTGATATTGGCTTTTAGGTCGATCAATCAGTCATTCAGTTAGTCAAGAGGTTGATTGAGGGTACAAGGGTCAGGAGAATTTTGCAGTAGAATGAATCAAGTGCTCTTATAGGGGGATGACATTGGTGATCAGAAAGGCCACTGTCAGAGACTAGAAGAAAGGAGAAAAGAATAAGGCTTGATGTTAAGGGATTTGGAATAAAGAAAATTGAAAAAAAATTCATATCAAATGACCCCATTTTCTTAGTAAATTAAGAAGCAAGGTCATTGGCTGAGAGAAAAAAGAAGAAAGTTGTGGGAGACTTAAGGAAAGGGAAATTGGTGAGGAGTGAGATAAGGAATCAATTAGGGAGGAATAAAAAAGACTAAATTATTGCAGGAAGTTGGAAAACATGAATTTGTAAAGTATTCAGGCAGTGAAGTTGTGAGGCTTCCTCCAGCACTGTTTAGCAATGGAGAAGATGAATGGTAGAAGTAATCAAGGGCTGAGGTTTGGCAAAAGATGAATGGAAAAAGATCAAGGAAGCAAGAAATTCAAGAGAAAGGGAAAGAGAAGAGTTGAAATGACTAATATGAGATTGGAGTGGAAGGAAAGTGAAATTGGAGCAGGGACAATGGCCTGAGTATGGATTGATAGAAGAATTAGAGGTCTCAGTAAGGGTAAACTTAGGTTTTAGAAGAATGAAGCACAGGGACAAGTGGAGTAATAGAAAATTAGGAGCCAATAGGGGAATGTCAAAAATTTTAATAAGGAAAATAGAATACTTTTGAGTAAAGGGGAGATCCTTATGTAAGACTAAGGTAAAGTGAAGGTGTAAGTTGTGGAATTTAGGGAAATCCTACAAAAAATAAAGAATTATATTAGGTAGAGGTGAACAAGGTAGTGCATTTTAGCCAAGGGAGGTAGTCAGGTCAATGACATTAAGATGGGAGATGAAGTGCTATGGGTGAGGAACAGAAAGAGAAGTTTGGCTGAACCACAAAGTGCTGGAAGGGGAACAATAAGTAATGAGGCTAGGAAGAGATTGGGGTCAAATTGTTAAGGGTTATAAAAAAGAAGTGTTTAAATTTATTCTAGAGGAAATAGTCATAAGAGTTTGAGTAGAGGCAGAGTAACATTTACTCATAAAGTAAACAGGAGTAGCAATGTGGAGAACTGGAATGAAGAGATATTGGAGGCAGGTAGGTGAATTAGAAGGCTATCACAATAGTCTAAGACAAAAATATTAAAAGTTTGAAATTGAGTTACGATTATATGTGAGTTGGACAGGTAGAAACAATAAGATTTGGATACACTAGGTGAAGAGGAGTTGTAGATAGCACTAATGTGCTGAAAATGGGGGATTGAGAAAAATGATGGTGTTCTTAAGAGAAAGAGATGAAGTTTCAAAAACTTAGAAGTTTTGGGAAGGGATAATGAATTCAATTTTAGATGTATTGAGTTTGAGATGCTTTGAGATCACATAATTCTAACTGTTTAAGAAGTAGTTAATTATATAGAACTGGAGTTCAGGAGAGATATCTAGGCTGGATATATTTATCTGAGAGTCATTTGCATATAGATGATAATTAAATTCATGAAGATGTTTATGAGATCACTAAGACAGGAGATATATGGAGAGAAGATTAAAGAGTGTTCAGAAAGGGATGAGAAAACAAGAGGGATGAGTGTCACAAAAGCCTATAGAGGAGAGAGTATCCAAGAAGAAAAGGTGGCTAATCATGTTAATTTGTAGTAAATAGGTTGACAAAAATGGATACTGAGAAAAAAAACCCATCAGATTTGGCAATGATAAGATCATTAGTAATCAAGCAATTAATTACTTTGGAGGGATCAGTTTCAAGTGAGTTTGGAAGTTTGAAAGTGAGGGTGAGAAAAAGAAGTGAAGGCAATAAATGTACATTTCCCCACTAGGATTTTGGTCTTGAATAAGGGAGGAAAGAATGATGACTTAAGAAACAATAACACAGTAAGGTCTAATGAATTTTTTTTTTTGGCATGAAGGAGATTTGGGTATGTCTGAATGCTATAGGAAATGGTAGGGAGAGATCAAAGATTAGAATGAGTGAGAGGATAAATGAGAGAGTAATCTATTAAAGGAGATGGTAGGGAATGGAATCAAAGGTCCAAGTACAAAGGAATTTTTTCAAGTACAAGGGAATTTTCTAAATTCCAAGTTTTCCTGCTTCATAGGTCTAAAGAAGAGACCTCATATGGGACGGCTTGACTTCTGGAAGCAGCAAAAAATGCCATCAAGAAATCTAATAAATTAAGAACAGAATGAGATTGATAAGATTTTTAAAAAATGGTGTGGGTTTTAGGTAATTAACAACAAGGTCAATGTTACAACTGAAAGTCCATGATGATGATGGAGTCAGACTGGATAAATTGAAAGACAATAAGCAGAGAGCATGACGAAAGACTGGAGGATCAAATAATCATAGACATAAAATTGGAATGGACATCAAAATTTATTTAGCCCAGTTTATATTACTTGTCCAAGTTTATACAGGTAATAAATACAAGAGCTGGGATTTGAAAGTTTGAATGAGTTTTCAGTTTAAATTTAATAAATTTATTCGGATCTATATTTTTCTTTTTCTTAATTTTAGATGCCAAGACATTTAGAGCATGTGATTTAATTTATTTTATTCCCTTTTGTACAATGTATTTTTAAAAATTATTCCTTTTTAGGTTGTGACATCCAGTTTAACATGTTTTTACAACTATGTTTCTAGACTTTTCTAACATCTCTTAAGTGACTAACATATAGTAAATGCTTAATACATGTTTGTTTATTGATTATATTTGTAGCATATCAGAATTCTTTAGTGTTCAACTAAAGTGGTAAGTCTAAAGACAAGGTAAAATTTAGAAAAAAATAAATCTCATTCACACACATATATAAAATTTCAGTGTTATTTTCTAAACTTTGTGTATATTTAGACTTTTTTTTCTCTTTCATGTTTATCCCTAGATCTGTTCAGTAGACAATGAGGTACAGCACAAAAGTTTTGCAAATTCTATAAGATCTTCAGACAGCAAAGAAACAGTCTTTATACTGGACCAGGCAATTAATAGGACAATGATGTTTGAAGAAAAATTTAAGTAATTAGGATTGAAAAGAGTAAAAGGGGGATTAAAAATTCTTTTAGTTTATTCTTCACTTATCAATATAATTCAGTCACCCAGGACATTCCATTCCTACTATGTTCTGATTAATCCTTTCTGATCCTCATGTCAGAATGATCTTTCTAAAGCACAATTCTGATTTTATTATTCATAGGGTTAAAATTCTTTGATGACTCATCATTGTCTCATAGCATGAAGTCTAAATGCCTGAGATTACTTCTCCAATCTTTTCTCCCACTATTTTGTATAAACATCATTCTTCATCTAAATTAGACCACTGCACTATACAATCACATTACTTTTCACTGGACATATCCTGGGTTTTCTGGCTTTCATGAATTTGTGTAAATGTTCATTCTTCTTTTGATCCTGTCCTTTTTCTTTATCTTTGCCTGTCAAAATCATACCTAATCTTAAAGGTTCAACTAAAATACCATCACTTTAATGAAGCTTTTCTTCATCCTTCTTGCCAGGATTGATCTTTTCCTTCTCTGAATATCTGTCTCTTTGTGTTTGCATTAACCTGTGCATATGCCTTATCTTTATGTTAAAAATTAAATTCCTTGAAGACAAGGATTCCATGTTACTGATTATGGTATTGTCTGCAATATTTAACATAAGGCCTGACACATAATATATATTGAATAAATGTTTGTATAAGGTTGTGTGAAGAAAATAGCATACTGAAATTGAGAACATTATAAAAAGTTTACCAGTTTCTAAAAGTACAATTTATTGTTGCTATTCTGTTGGTGACTATATCACAGTGAGAGCTGGTATCTTTAAGTAGAAGTCAAAGAGGAGAAGTTGGAGGAGACTACCTCAATTTCTGAACCCAAGAATTTCTTTTTTTAATATATGTACAATCATTAGTCATGGTTTGAAAAAAAATCAGGACAAAAGAGGAAAACCATAAAAAGCAACGCACAAAAAAGAAGTAGAAATAATATATTTTGATCCACACTCAGTCTCCACAGTTCTTCCCCTGGATGTGGATGGCATCTTTCTTTTTTATGTTAAAATATATGTTAAACCTAATATATGTATATATATGTATTTATACAGTTATCTTGCTGAACAAGAAAAATCAGATCAAGAAGGAAAAAACTGGAAAAGAATACAAAATGCAAGCAAACAACAACAGAAAGAGTGAGAATGCTATGTTGTGGTCTGTAACTTCCCATGGAGGCTACTGATTGCCAGGGCCATACATACCAATCTTCCCTGGAAACGCATGAAGACAAGCAATGTTAAGGTGCCAAAAAACCTTTCTTTATTGATAATCTCAGCAGGGATTAGCAGAAAGCAAGAGCAGGTCTATGTATGTCTCTGCATCTCTCTCTCTCTGTATCTCTGAATCTCTCTACATCTCTGCCTATGGACTCAAAGCTGGCCATTTATGTCCACTCTCCTCTGGGATTACCTTGTGCCTAGCCCATTCAGCACTCCAGGACCTGGAGTTGGTGCTGCATCCTAAGAAAAATCTAGCAAGAGGACACACCTCTCACCTTCTCAAGGAAATACTGTAGAGCAAAACCTCCTGTTTCAGAGGCCAAGCCCCTTTCTACCTCCTGGGTCTACCCTGTCAGCTGACATGGCATAGATGGCAATTCTCAGAAGGAAAGTCCCTAACATATCCCTCTTTCTGTTTAGTGGGGACCACTCATAAAACCAGCTTTGATATAAAAACTATAAAAATATATCTGCATATAAAACATAGGCTTAAAGTAGAAAAAGTACAAAGATGCAATAAAGGATATTAGAAGGGAAGTATGTTCAATCAGGTGTTGGTACTAGAGCTATAGAATAATTTCCCCAAGTTTTCTATAAGGGGCCACCTCAAGCAGTCAGATCTAGATTCATGTGTGGCAAAGGGACGAAGGTCTCATCTTCTGGAGCTGTTACAGGCTGACAAGGGGCGTAGAGCTGGCCCTGCCCAGTGGGGTCCGGACTGAAGAGGGGAGACAAGTGACTTGTAGGCGGCAGCATTAGCATCTGGTACCAAATGTCAAGATCAGGTGATTTTAGGTTGAGCAAGTGGTTGGTATTTCTGGAATCTTTCTGAAATCCAATGGCCTTCCCCATCAGGACCTGCAAGACATAATATCTCAGCTCCCTCCAAAGTACTAAGGTTGGACCTTGCCAATGTCCTTCCTTATTCTTTCAAAGGACCTTTTGAATGTTCTCTGGTGCTTGAAGCCTTGTTTTAAGACTTTATCCACATTTGGCTCTCTAACTTATATACTACAGCTGTGTCACCAGCTTATACCCTAATTCATTATGCATTCCTGCCTTCTCCTCTCAACAAGACTGCTGACCCTTCCCTTGTGGAATCTGGCAATCCTTACTTGAAACCTCTCCTTCAGAGATTACCGATTGCCAGCAGACCTAATCCTAGGCCTTCAAATGGCTCCGGATGGCTCTGGCCACTGCCTCATCAAGCAGTGGATCTTGTTCAACCAAACACCTAGACACAGGATCTTGTGAAAGACACTGGAGACATCCCAACATTCTCACATCTTTTTTATCATCTTCTCAAGGCTTACATCCTCATCTAAGGAGGACATGGTTTTCTGGCAATGGGCTTTAGTGTACTCTCTAGCTAATTTCCAGATAAGAAGCTGCTTCTCCTTTACCTACTAACCTCTCAACGGCTACCTGTAGGTGAGCCACAAAATCAGGGAAAGGTTCATCTAGGCCCTGTTTGCAAAGGTTTGTTATTTTTTTATTTTTTTGCTAAGTCTGAAAACGAAGTCATCCATTACAAAGACTCCCCAGATGTAAGGCAGACTTTAGCAATAATCTTCCAATTATTTGGTGTTAATATACTGCTGGAGGCTAGGAGAGGCAGCAGCTCCTTAACTTATGGAGATTCAACCCTGTAAATGTTAACTGCCTCTTCTAATTCCTTAAATTTCTTCCACTCTAATGGGGCCTACATTCTTTCCTGGGGGCCATCAAAAATGCCAGATCCTTGCTTTCTGGTTCCCTTTGTTTGCTGCCTTCTGTAACATACATCCTAATTCTGTCTGTAAATCTATCTACTTCCTCCTTTTTTTCCCACTACCCTTTCCTGTGATGTCATATCTACTTTTGGCTTGCTTTATCAGTCTTGGTATCTCATCTCCCTTCCATGATTAGACCAGCTGAATTTATGAGGTCCCTGGCCAATCCCATCCATGTATGAATATGCGCTGATATTGGGTTCCTGTCTCCCTTCCCATGATTGGACCAGCCGAACTCATGAGGTCCCTGGCCAATCCCGTCCCACATTCAGGCGTCATTTGTAACCTCCCATTCTGAGGCTACTGATTGCCAGGGCCATACATACCAATGTTCCCCAGATAGACTTTGAGATGAGACCTATCTTTATTGGTAATTTCAGCAGGGGTTAGCAGGAAGCAAGAGCAGGTATATGTATGTCTCTGAATCTCTCTTTCTGAATATCTGAATCTCTCTACATCTCTGCCTCTCTTTACTCCTCTCCAAATCCTTCTCTTCGCCTATGGCAAAGCTGGCCATCTATATTTACTCTCCTCCGGGATTACCCTGTACCCAGTACCATGCAGCACTGTATAGGAGGATCCGCTAATTGGAGTTAGTACTGCTTCCTAAGAAATCATCTAACACCTGTAAGACACAACCTCTTGCCTCAGAGGCCAAGCCCCCTTCTACCTTCTGGGTCTACCCTACTAGCTGTTATGGCACACATGGTAATTCTCAGAAGGAAAGTCCCTAACATATCCTAACAGTGGTCCACATTCAGCTCCCATGCTCCTCTCTCTGGGTGTAGATGGTTCTTTTCATTACTGCACAAGTGGAACTGGCTTGAATCATCTCATTGTTGAAGAGAGCCACATTCCTTAGGGTTGATCATTGTATAGTCTTGCAGTTGCCATGTATAATGATCTCCTGGTTCTGCTCATTTCATTCAGCATTAGTTCATGTAAGTCCCTCCAGGACTTTCTGAAATCATCCTGCTGGTCATTTCTTACAGAACAATAGTATTCCATAATATTCACATACCACAATTTACTCAGACATTCTCCAGTTGATGGGTATCCACTCAGTCTCCAGTTTCTGGCCACTACAATGATGGCTGCCATAAACATTTTTGCACATGTGGGTCCCTTTCCCTCCTTTAAGATCTCTTTGGGACATAAGGCCAGTAGTAATACTGCTGGGTCATAGGGTATGCAGAGTTTGATAACTTTTTGAGCATAGTTCCAAACTGTTCTCCAGAATGGTTCAATCCGTTCACAACTCCACCAACAATGCATCAGTGTCCCAATTTTCCCATATTCCCTCCAATATTCATCATTATTTTTTCCTGTCATCTTAGCAATCTGAGAGGTGTGTAGTGGTATCTCAAAGTTGTTTTAATTTGCATTTCTCTGATCTTTTCATGTGACAACAAATAATTTCAATTTCTTCATCTGAAAATTGTCTTTTCATGTCCTTTGACCATTTATCAATTGGAGAATGGCTTGAATTCTTATAAAGTTGAGTCAATTCTCTATATATTTTAGAAATATGGCCTTTATCAGAACCTTTGAATGTAAAAATGTTTTTCCAGTTTATTGCTTCTCTTCTAATCTTGCCTGCATTAATTTTGTTTGTACAAAACTTTTAAAATGCAATATAATCAAAATTATCTATTTTGTGATCAATAATGATCTCTAGTTTTTCTTTGTTCACCAATTTAGACCTCCATAGATCTGAGAGGTAAACTTTCTTCTCCATAGATCTGACAGGTAAACTATCCTATGTTCTACTAATTTTGAACCCAAGAGCCCTTTTTCAGTCTGTATGTTCTGAGGGAAGCCAAAACTTGCTCAGAAGTGACAGAAAATTCAAGAAGTGAAAGGAATTAAAGAGTTCTCAGTGAGTGTGGAAATTCGCTAAAGAATATTTTAATGTTTACCTGGTTTAATCTTGTATTTGACTGATTTGAGCTCAGTCTGTCTCACCTTTTCTTTAAAACCAGGTAGCTCTACTGGGAATTAAAGAGTTGTGTGGAAGTCCACATTAGCAAAACATTGGTAGGTTCTACTTTATAGAAAAAGGTTTTGAGTATTTCTATCTGAGGCCTAATCTAGAAAATTGTGGAGAGATTAAACACTTCCTGTAGATCATTTTTTGGGATATAGTGACCCATCAAACAAGGAAAATTAGAAAATGTTTTTCTATTTCACATGTCCTTTTTCTATTTTTTAGGGATGATGGCGGGTGGTGGAAATGAGGGCAGAGAGAGATCACAACTTTTAGATTTCTATAAAAATTAATTTATCTCTCAATCTAAAAGTGAAATCCCATTCAATAATTAGAACAAATCAACAAAGTACTGGAGCAATGATTAAGTCATGTAAACCTTGACACTCATACTGTAAATGAAACAAGGAAACAAGAAATTTGCATTAGTTGGAAGAATGGTTCACAGCTTCTCCTTGGAAGTCAAAATAAAAGTGTTGATGGAATTGATTTCATAATATGACAGGTAACAAGAAACATCATTTCATGGGACACTGTGTAATCTCACATTTCAGTAATCTTGATGAGTATTTGTTAAAAACAACAACAACAACAACAACAACACATAAAGCACCATCAAAATAGTTGCAGTTTATGTTCTAGCATTTATGACAGAGGGTGAAAAGGCAGAACATTCTAATAAACTTGATAAGACTTTCCAAATTAAATCAATATAATACTCTTTTACTTTGATACCAATGTGGGAAAGGAAATGATGCTGAAAAGTATTTTGAAAATCTTATTTTAGACTAAGAAATAGGACATGTAGATGGCACAGTGGATAGAGTACCAGCCCTGAAGTCAGGAGGGCCTGAGTGCAAATTTGACCTCAGACACTTAACACTTCCTAGCTATGTGACCCTAGGTAAGTCACTTATCCCAGAAAAAAAAGAGTAAGAAATTACATAGTCAAAACCTTATGGATTTTGCAAAGACCTCAAACTGTACATTTTGTCTTTAAGAAGAAGATCAAGACGTGCTAGGCATATTGAGCGCAAAACAAGTTTATATAAATGAAAGCTATTATTTATTTCAGGAAGCAACAAATTATTAATGTGGGACTCATTTCCAAAGCATCTATTTGGACACATACATACAGACTCGATAGAGAAAAAGTAAAAAGTAATATCAAATTAGAAAATTAAAATATGAGAAGTAACATCCAAAGAATGCATCTACAATCTGTCTTGTTTAAGGAAGGTGTTGACATTAAAAAAAAATAGAAAGTGCATAAAAGAATAAATCTTGACTATCATATTTCCTAAGGAATTCTGACTGGTATCAAATCAATTAGAGAGAGACAGAGACAGACATACAGACAGAGACAAACCAGAGAGACAGAGACAGAAAGAAGAAAGGAAAGAACAGATGTAAAATGAATAAAGATAAAGACATTTTGTGACAATATTTTTCTCCATTAATGACAGTGGATAGAGGTTACATATTAACTCTAACATCACTTTCCCTGAATTTGTTGTGTGAGGGGTTAAATTGACCTTAATAGAAGCAAAGATAGAAAGCACAGGTGAATTGGACTAAATATGCCCAAAGAAGATATGGGTTATAGTAAATCCAATCTAGAGGGTACTAAGAAATTCATTCTCAATTCTAAAAGAAAGGAAGATACCTAGTGGTTGGGAGAAAAATTATACATATATAAGCATCAATAACTATTGCCTGTGGACTATTTCTCCATCTATACAAAATGTTTACAAGTATAATCTACCAATGCATTGGACTCTAATGAAGACCTGACAAGAAAACTGGCAGTATTACTTCATAGGTGATATTATATAGCAGATTACATCCTAAGAGGAACCAAATTGAGTAAGAGATTTAGAAAGGCTGAGAAAAGGGCCCAAAATACTTATTGTTTGCCAAGAATGAGAAAATGTTTAATTGTTCTCACAAACTACTCTCTCTTCCTTCAAGATACCTTACATATATATGTTAAGATGATATAAAATTTCTTTGAAAGATATAATGCAGATAACTTTGATAATTAGATCATTAACCTTAAGCAATGAAAAAAAGGACAATATCTGTTTACAAATGTGTTTGCCATTATTGTGAAAGAAGATCCACTACACAGAATTTAAAAAAGTAGATTCTTCTAGAAATGGAAAGATCTTTCAGATAACCTTTTTTTTTCAGATGATATTATTCTTATTGTATCATTCCTTATTGTATCCTCCTAAACAATATTCAGCTCTGGTCCATCACTTAAAAGTATTTCAGGAAGATATTTTGAATAGCTAATGAGTCAGGTCCAGAACTGAATAAATGGAGGGGAATGGGCTAGATTGGTTTTAAAAGCTGCACATTGATTTTTAGCAATTTCATATTTCTCCTTTAAAATTGCCTCCCTTATTTGTGGCCAAAGAAGAACTGGAGTATATTACTGAACACAAAATAGATAAAGGTCTCATTTCTAAAATATATAGAGAGTTGACTCAAACTTACAAGAATTCAAGCCATTCTCCAATTGATAAATGATCAAAGGATATGAACAGTCATATGAAAAGGTGCTTTAAATCACCATTGATCAGAGAAATGCAAATTAAGACATCTCTGAGGTACCACCATATACCTATTAAATTGGCTAGGATGGAAAAGATAATGCAGAATGGGACACTAATGCATTATTGGTAGAATTGTGAATAGATCCAACCATTCTGGAGAGCAATTTGGTACTATGCTCAAAAGGTTATCAAACTGTGCATCCCCTTTGATCTAGCGTATTTATACTGGGTTTATCTCCCAAAGAGATCTTAAAGGAGGGAAAAGGATCCACATATGCAAAAATGTCTGTAGCTGTATTTTTTGTAGTGGCAAGAAACTGGAAACTGAGCAAATACCCATCAGTTGAAGAATGGCTATGAATGTTGTGGAGTACTATTCTTTTATAAGAAATGATCAGGAGGATGCTTTTAGAAAGGCCAGGAGACACTTACATGAAGTGATGCCAAGTGAAGTGAGTAGAACCAGGAGAACATTATATTCAGCAACAACAAGATTATACGATGATCAATTCTGATGGACATGGCTCTTTTCAACAATGAGATGATTCAGGACTGTTCCAATGGCCTTGTGATGAAGAAAGCCATATACACCCAGAGAGAGGTCTGTGGGAACTGAGTGTGAATCACAACATAGCATTTTCATTCTTTTTGTTGTTTGATTGCATTTTGGTTTTGTTCTTATTTTTTTCCTTTTTCGACTTGATTTCCTTGTGCAACAAGAGTATTGTATAAATATATATGCATATATTGGACTTAACATATATTTTAACATGTTCAACATATGTTGGATTACTTGCCATCTAAAGGAGGGGATAGGGGGAAGGGAGGCAAAATTTTGGAACACAAGGTTTTATACAAGGGTCAAGTTGAAAAATTATCCATGCATATATTTTGAAAATAAAAAAAATCTGTAATAAAATAATAACATTTTAAAAAAAAGAAAAAATGCCCTTCTTCTAGCCATCAAAAATTTTCCAGTGAGAAAGTGAAGCAAAAAATATCAAAGTCCTCAAAGAGTTAAAATTTCAGGCCACTCAAAGGGGAATGAAGAAGTGCATAGTAGATGCTAATAGGAGGCTGCAATATGTGAAATGCTGCCCAAGAGAAATGACTTAAAGAATGCTGTCAGACTGATGAATGCTTCATGCCAATAAAACAAAACAGTGAGTTGGTTATATAGTGAAAAATAGAACAATAATGTATAGATAGTCCTTATGTGCCTTTGACAACATCAAGAATTTTAGAAAATTTCCTCTATGCTTTCTTATTGGAGAAATTTTAGCAATTGAAAGTATTATATTTGGATTTGTCCAAACTAGGTTTAAATTCTGGCCTTGTCACCTGTGGCAGGTGGTCTGTGGGACCTTGGGAAATTATTTAGCTTCACTGGGCATCAGTTTTTTCATTTATAAAATGAGGGAATGAAGTTAAATTGCTTCTATGTTAACATCCAACTCTCAGCCTATGATTCTTGAATCTTTTGTGTGATGGATTCACTATGGAAAACTTATGGAAAGACATGGACAAGAAGTATCCATTTGTGGTCATATAAGATGAGAAGGTATAGATGGTCATTGAAAACTGAATCATAGGGAGTTCTCAAATCCATGAATTTACATATCCATTGAAGTTTGGGAAGGAAGAAAGGATTCTTGAGTAGAAAGATGATATCCTTCAGTACTATCCTCATAACAATGTGGATACAGAGTAGGTGCTCATTGAAAAGTTGTAGCTTAAAATGAAGACAAAGTGAGGAATGTGTTCTGGATCCCTTCACCACTCCCTTCTCCTCCTCCCCTAAATAAAGATCAAAATAATGTAAAAGAAAATAACCCATCTTTCTGCAATTTAGGAGCAGAAAGGAGGTAAAGCAGAAATCACATTGGATTGAGAGGTACAAAAAAACAGTCATGGGATTAAATAGAGCATAGTTACTGCAGAACTGGCCTTTATAAAATTGGAAAATGCTCAGAAGCTGACATATCCCTTATGAAACTGGCAAATTTGCACTTGTATAAATAAATACAAATAAGACAGTAATGATCTTCCCTCCACAGAAATCACATAGCTCTGGGTTTGCATTTCTCTTAGATATATTACATATTATTGTGCATTCCAGTTATGTGTGTGTGTGTGTGTGTGTGTGTGTGTGTGTGTGTATGTATTATATCCCTCTGCTAAATTGTGAACTCTAAGATAGTAATAATTAAGTTTTATATAACTTTGGTACCTCTTCTATTTCTTAGCAGAGATACATGGTAGACAACAAATATTTGTCACAGCAGAAATTGAACTTCATTCAACAAATTTTTGTTTAAATCTCCATACCCATTGTATGCAAAGAACTGAGTTAAGTTGTGAAAAAAGACTAAATGATAGAATATGGGTTCTAGATCTCAAGGAGATTATCATCTAGGAGGAAGAGGTACAAAATATGGAAGTTATAATAGAATTAATATATGATGGCAATAGATAACTTGTATAATGTATAGAGAGTAAATATTGAAATCAAGAATACTAGGATTTAAGTGCTATCTCTGATTAACATATTGACTGTGTGGCCATGAGCAGACAAGTCATTCAGCCTTTCAGTGACCAATCAACTCTCCAAGAAGATAACTTACACAGTGGATGCCTATCTGCACTGAGAGAGAATTTTCTCATCTAGATTCTCTCTACAATGAAAGTGTAGTTCAGAATCAAACTCAAAATGCTACATTAATTGTAAGGAGGATGTCATTTGCAAGGATGAGGAATTGCTAAGGAAAGATGGCTTTTGAACTGAATTTGAATTGAATTGAAAGGATAGTTAGGAATTTGGACAAGTGAAGAGAGGAAAAATGACTTTTCAGATATGAATAACAACATGAATCTTTATTCACAGAGAAGGAAAACATGTATATGTGAGATGATGGTGGTGCTTGGTCAGAGAATTGTCTATTTTTGCTTGAATTTAAAAAAAATATGATATGAGGAGAGGACTATTAAACAAGACTGGAATAGTAGGTTTGCATTAGACTGTTCATAGCCTCAAATGCTAGATAATGGAAGCTTTTTTTAAGGGGAATAGTAAATCTGTATAAGGACTGATGTATATATGGAAGATCAGGCTAGTACAATTTTTCCAATATGGGAAATATGATGATGCTTTAGAAAGACTAGCAAATTTATAGTAAATAAATTCAGGTTGAGATAAAGATAATGAATTTGGCTTTGACTAAAATAATGAACTGGGCCTTTGATGCTAATGGTTCTAAAGGTTCAATGGGGCATTGAGGAGTAGGTATATGCCAGGCAATTAGAGAGGAGGCAATTTTGGAGGTCAGAAGAAAGTTTAATATTGAAATATAGATTTTAGGAATCTTCTACATAGAGGCTGTTTAAGACAAAGTGATAAATGCTATTGCTAAAGCAGTATAGAGAAGAATTATAAGGATCTAAGGAAAATCTTAAAAAATCATCTATATTAAAGAGATAGCATAAATATGAGGAACCTTCAGAGGAGACTGATCAAGTATCATTAGAAATAGTGGGTCAAATCAATGTAATGTAGTATCCAAACCAAACCAAAAATATGTATTATGCACCTATTATGTGCTAGGCACTGTGCTAAGTCCTGAGGATACAATTAAGAAAAAGATAGTCAACCTCTGCCTTCAAAGAACATACAATCTAAAAAAGGTGACAATGCAAAAAAGGAATTGTGTGATTGGGTAAGGGAAGATGGGACATTAAGAGGCATGGGAAATGCTTTTTGTTCCATAGAGTTGAAACTAGGTAGGGCAGCAATGCAGAACAGAGTGAGTTGCAAAGTTCACTTTCTGCTCTTTATATAAAGAAAGTCATTGGGAGGAGTTTGGTACTTTGTCTTATAGGCCTCTAACTGAGGACAAAGAAGTTGGGATCAATCAGGGCTCCAGTTAGTAGCATGGTAATGAATTTGGAAGATTTTGCTGAAGCCAATGGAAAAAGGAATATCCAGTCACAGGGGAGAGTTGACAGTAGGGAATGAGGTTGGTTAACAGTGACAAAAATGCACAAAGTTTAAAAAGGATAAGAATTAAAAAGAATGCCATTAAAATGTGTAATTAGGGAATCATTTTTATCCTTAGACTGATTTCAGTAGAATAGTGGAGATAGAAGCTATATCAGAAAGTGTTGCAGAAAGAACAGGAAAGAACACTGGAAGAGCATTAAGTCTTACAACAAAATGTAAGTTCCTTGAAGCAACAATTTCTTTAATTTCCTTGTATTCCCTTAAACTCCCCCACCCCCATGCCCTCAAACCTAACATGGTGTCTGAAACTTGGTAGGGACTTAAAAAGGTTTTTGAGTTTAAATAGATCGAATTTAACCTAAGAGAGGAGAAGGGATGTTTGTTCTTTGAGTAGAGGGAAGATGATGATGCTTAAGAACGTTTGAGGAGTGGAGATAGGGAATCTAAGTTATCTAGATCTTTGGGTTTATCAAACACTACATTAGTATGGTCATTAACTACTGTGTATTATGTGCCTAACTAATTCCACTGAGTCTGGACTCTATTTCTTAGCTAGATTGTTGTGATGTAATAGTTTGTCATCTGAAACTGAAAGATTGCCTTCCTTTGTTTCTTTTCATTGTTTCCTTTAGTGTTGTTAACCTTTTGTTCTTCCAGATAAAATTTATTATTTTTTTTCTTTGATAGAAATGACCAATAGGACGATTTCAGAAAGGCCTGGAGAGACTTACATGAACTGATGCTGAATAAAATGAGCAGAACCAGCAGATCGTTGTATAAATACTATATGATGATCAATTCTGATGGATGTGGCCATTTTCAACAATGAGATGAACCAAATCAGTTCCAATAGAGCAGTAATGAACTGAACCAGCTACACCCAGCAAAAGAAATCTAGGCGATGACTATGAACCACTACATAGAATTCCCAATCCCTCTAATTTTGTCCGCCTGCATTTTGGATTTCCTTCACAGGCTAATTGTACACTATTTCAAAGTCCGATTCTTTTTGTACAGCAACTGTTTGGACATGTATACATATATTGTGTTTAATTTATACTTCAACATATTTAACATGTATTGGTCAACCTGCCATCTGGGGGAAGAAGGGGGAAAATTAGAACAAAAGTTTTGGCAATTGTCAATGTTGTAAAATGACCCATGCATATATCTGGCAAATAAAAACTATTAAAATAATAAAAACATTATTTGATAACGTGATTGAAATGGAACTGAATAAGTATATTAATTTAGGCACATTTGCCATTTTAAATTGCATTGACTCAGTCTACCATTGAACAATTAATATTTCTCCAATTGTTTAGATGTGTAGTTACTTGTGTGCAAAGCAGTTTATAATTGTGTGAATAGCATCTTGGTCTTAGCAAGTTCATAACCCAAGTATTTTATAATATCTGCAGTTATTTTAAGTGGATTTTTTCTCTACTGATTCTGAGTTTGGTTGATAATGTATAGAAATGCTAATGATTTATGTGGATTTGTATTATGTCCTCCAAATAGTTTTTTTTAAAATTAATTCTCTTGGATTCTTTAAATATACCATCATATCCTCTGCAATAGTTTTGTTTCTTTATTGTCTATTTATGTTATTTCAATTTGTTTTTCTTTTCTATTGCTATATCTAGCATTTGTGGAACAATATTAAATAATAGAGGTAATAGTGGGCATCCTTGATTCACCTTGATCTGATTGGAAAGATTTAAAGTTTATCTCCATTAAAAATAATGATTGCTCTTGGTTTTAGATAGAGCTTGCATATCATTCAAAGAAAGATTCCATTTTTTTCAATGTTTTCTAATGATTTGAATAGGAATGGGTTTATATTTTGCCATAAGCTGTTTTTGCATCCATTGGTAGATTATTTTTGTTTTTCTTTTATTTATACGGTCAATTATGTTGATAGTTTGTCTAATTAAGAACCAGCCCTGCATTTCTGGTATAAATCCCAGTTGGTCATAGTATGTGATTTTTTGTGATAGATTGCTATAATCCTTTGGCTAGTATTAAAAAAAATTATATCAGTATTCATTATGGAAATTGGTCTATAGTTTTCTTTCTTTTTTTTTTTTTTTACTCTCCTTGGATTAATTATCAAAATCATATTTGCATGATAAGAGGAAGTTGGTAGAACTCCTTATTCAGTTATTTTTTCAAAAACTTCATATGTTATTGGTATTAATTGTACCTTAAATGCTTAGTAGAATTTATTTGTAAATCCATGTGGTCCTAGGGATTTTTTTCTTTGGGAGCTCATTAATGGCTTAGTCATTTTTTTTTTCTAATTTAGGATCTTTTAAATATTCTATTTACTCTTCTGTTGACTAATATATTTTGTAAAAATACATCAATTTTATTTATTTTTCAATTTTACTGGCATATAATTGGTAAAAATAACTCCTAATAATTACTTCAACTCCATCTTCATTGGTGGTGCATTTACCTTTTTCATATTTGATATTAGCAATTTAGTTTTCTTTCTTTTTAAAATCAAATTAATCAAAACTTTGTCAATTTTATTGTATTTTTTATATAAAATCAGCTCCTAGTTATATTAATTAATTCAATAATTTTTTAAAACTTTAAATATTATTAATCTCTCCTTTGTTTTTCAGAATTCCATTTTGGTGTTTAAAATTAGGAATTTTTAATCTGTTCTTTTTCTAATTTTTTTTAGTTGCATATCCAATTCATTGACTTGCTCTCTCTTTTATTGTTGTATACATTTAGAGATATACATTTCCTTTTAAGTATTGCTTTGACTGTATCCCCAAAATTTTAGAATGTGTTCTCATTGTCATTTTCTTTGATGAAATTATTGTTTCTCTGATTTGTTCTTTGAATCACTAATTCTTTAGGATTAAATTGTTTAATTTCCAGTTAATTTTTAATCTATATTTTTGTAGCTATATGTGGAATATATTTTTTATTTCATTATTGTCTGAAAGGAGTGTACATATTATTTCTGCTTTTGAGCATTTAGTAGTGAGGATTTTTTGCCCTGATATGTGGTCATTATTTTGCAAAGATTCTGTGCATGACTGAGAAAAAAAAAATACTCCTTTCTATTCCCATTCAGTTTTTTTTCATATTTTTACCATATCTAATTTTTCTAAGATTCTATTAATCCCCTTATGTTCTTTTAAATTTATTTTATGGTTAGATTTATTTAGCTCTGAGAGGGGAAAGTTCAGGTCCCCCACTAATATAGCTTTACTATTTCCTCCTTTAATTCATTTAATTTTTCTTTTAAGAATTTATATGCTATGCCACTTGGAGAACATATGTTTAGTGTTAATTCCTTCTTACTTTCTTATAGTTTTCCTGTTTATGCCTTTTAATAAAATCTATTTTTGCTTTTTCTTTGTCTGAGATCATGATTACTACGCCTGCTTTTTTTTTTTTTTAACTTTAATTGAATCATAGTAGATTCTACTCCAGGTTTTTTTTTTAATTCTATGTATATTTTTCTGTTTCAAGTATGTCCCTTGAAACAAATATTTTGTTGGATTATTGTTTCTAATCCATTCTGCTATTCTTCTATTTTATGGGTAAATCCATCCCATTCACATTTATTATGATTATTAAGCACATATTCTTTTCATCCTATTTTCTTTGTTTTATACTCTCCCTCTTTTTTTTGTATACACACACTCTCTCTTTCAATACTCTCCCTCCTCTAAAATCTGCTTTCTTTTTGACCACTGATTTCTTTCATCTGCCCTCCCTTTTATTACTCTTCCCTTTCTGCTTTTTGTTTGTTTCTGACCAATGATTTTTAAAAAAATCTACCCAGTCTTTTATCATCCTTCCTTTTCCCTTATCCTCTTTTCTTCCTACTTCTCTATTGGGTAAGATAGATATGTGTGTATGGGTGTTTATTTTTCCCTCTTTGAACCAATTTGTGAAATTTGTCTTCCCTTCCTTTCCTCTCCACTTTGGAGTTCTTCCTGATGCATCTCTTTTATTTAAGATACATTTTCCAATTCTTTCTCCTAAGGCATCCCATTTTTTCACCTATTCATTTTTTTACATCATCCCAACATTACTTATTTATTATCATGTTCCTTTTCTATGTAGAATCCAATTGTTCTAATAATGATAAAGTTTTTAGACACCACACATTATTTTCTCATGTATAAAAGTAAACAGTTTAACCATATTAAGTCCCTTATGATTTTTTTCATGTTTAAATTTTTATACTTCTTATGAGTCTTATCAGATTTTGTAGCCATCTCTGATATATTTATCAGGAATGCCTAGAAGTGCTCTTTTTTGTTAAATATCATTTTTTTGGGGGGGGGGCGTGGGAAGGATCATACTCAGTTTTTCTGAGTTGGTTATTTGTAGTTGTAATCCTTGCTACAATGCCTTGTAGAATAACATTAGGCCAAACCTTCTGCTACTTTGACATGGTAGCTACTAAATTTTATGTGATTCTGATTGTGGCTCTATAATGTGTGAACAATTTTTTCTGGCTTCTTGAAGTATTTTTCTTTTCACCTGGGAACTCTGGAATTTAGCTATAATATTCCTGGGAATTTTCATTCTGGGATTTCTTTCAGGAGGTGATTGATGGATTCTTTCAAATTCTAATTTACCATCTGGTTCTAAGATATCAGAGAAATTTTCAAAGAAAATTTCTTCAAGTATAAAATTTAGTGTCTTTCTTTGATCATGCATTTCAAGTAATCCACTAATTCTTAATTTATCTTTCTTCTATTTATTTTCCAGGTCAATTGTTTTTTCCAGTGTGATATATTTCACATTTTTTCCTATTTTTTTTCATTATTTAAACTTTTTTTTGTTGTTTCTTGATGTCTCATATCATTTCCTTCCACTTTCTGAATTCTAATTTAAAAGGAGTTTCTTCAGTTTGTTTTTATACTCTTCATTTGACCAATTTTATTTTTTAAGGTGCTTCCCCCAGTATTTTTTGTTCCTCTTATGCCAAGCTATTAGTTGCCTTTTCATAACTTTCTTCCCTTAATTTCATTTCTTTGCCCAATTTTTCATCTGCCCTTCTCATTTTCTTTTGAATTTTTTTCAGCTTTTCCAGGAATTTTTGTTAGCTTGTATCCAATTCACACCTTTTGCTTATAGATGTTTTTTCTTCAATGTTTTCTTCTCAGTCTCTGTCTTGATTTTCCCTGCACTGTAGTAGCTTCTTGTGTCTCTTTTTCTTGTTTGCTTATTTTACACCTTTTTTCTTCATTTTGAATTTTTTGTTGAAATTATGCTTTGTTTCTAGAAGGAGAATTGAAAGGACATTGTTTTCAGGATTTTTCTTTTTTGCACTGCTGTTTTCAGATTGGGTTATGAAAGTTTGAAAGTTTTCAGTGTTTAGAAAGCTGTCTCATTTGTGGAAAAGTCACTATTCCCTTGGTCTGCACCCTGGTCCTTGTCCAGAAAGGTGATTCCTTGGGACTTCAATCAATACTACTCTTCTGATCTCATGCTCCCTTGGGATTGAAATTGATAATGTCCCTCAGGGTCCTTCTTCCTTTGTGACCAAAAGTGTTACTTACTTCTCAAGACTTCTGCTCTTTCTTGACATAAAATGCCCCTTTATATCCTTGAACTATGACCCAAAAGTGGGTGTAAGTAATAGAGACGCTAAATAGTTGACTTTGAAGTCTCTCCTTGACTGAAACTGATCCTCCATTTTTGAACTGGAGCTGCCAAACAGCATCCTGGTCTTATATCCAGTGCTAGCACAAGTGTCTCATGTAATCTCTTTCTGACCAGTTTCCAAGTCTCCTTAGTATCTCTGATTTGGGAGCTTCTAAAATTATTACTGCCACCTTGTCCCACCAATGGTGTTTCATCCATGTAGACTTTGGATCAGCTTTCACACCCATATCACAAATCTATCTTTGTGACCTTCAAATTTGTCTTGGACTGGAAGAATGTCTTAGTCTGATATTTTGTTGGCTCTGCTATTCTAGAATTCAATTTGAGGAATTTTAAACTTGTTTGATGGAAATGCTGGGAGAGCTAAGCTGAGTCCCTTCTCTACTTCTCCATATTGGCTCTGCTCTTAAAAGTATCCCTCTATTTCATTAATCTTTCAGGAAGAAAGTAGTAAAGTATTAGATATGGTGAATTATGAGAATAATCACAAAAACATTGAAATTGATTTTATCTTAGATAAGAAATGACTGGCTTCTGACATGGGAGTCATTTCAGAATCAGCTGTCTGTGTACAGTAAGACAATCTCAAGCTGCTACCTAATACACATACACACCCACACACCACCACTACTACTACAACCAACAACCCGTTTTTTATCATCAATATTTTCTTGATAACATATGGTGGCAAATTAGAAATATTTACAAAGAATCAAAATTATAAATGACTTAAAAGGCAATGAGGAAATGCATGATGGCTATAGTAAGCAGACCATAAGGTCATTCTGATGCTGTTTTGCCAATTAATGCCAAATGTAGGCCAGACCTGAATGAACTAGTTTAGTGGCTCAGGTTCATTATTTATAGCTATCTCTTCTACATTTTAATTTTCCCATCTCAGTTTCAATATAACATAGGTTATGTCATAGAATTTTTGAGTGAGTTTTGCATAGCTGTAGACAAGATACAGAGGCCAGCATAGGATGAGGAGTCTGTAACCAGATACTTAACCAAATTTTACAATTAGGTACTGTAAACACACATAAAAGAAAAAAAATAGCCTTTTTTCTCTGGTTCAAAGGGAGGGTCAAAAAGTTACAAGGGTTTTCCAGATTGTTGGGGCAGGTCCCTAACCCCCATGATATGGAAATATAGTATTATAGTATATAGCATAGTATAGTATAAAATATAGTATAACTGTAAATGAAATGAAATGAAACATTCTTAAATCCCTGATTATTAAAAAAAAAGTATATTTAACATAATATGAAGAAAGTTGGCAAAGTTACAATATTGATCCAGTTAGATGCAGCTTCCCTGCTTCTGGATTGCCTTCATTGTATCAGAAGTATATACCACATCTAAGGATATTGCCTGTTGTACTTGGGTCCCCAGAAAGCTATGTCAGAACTTGAGCTTTATTCCTCTGGACTAATTAAATTTCTAATTTCAATTTTCTTTTAAAGAGAAAAACACAAAAAACTTGCATCTAGCATAGGGCTTGGAAATTCCACTAGACTAGCTTGGAGGTGGGATGCAGGGTAGATGTTGCTCCTACATAGCCCATGATGAACCTATGGTGCTATCTCAGCTATTTTGGTTTTAGTCCCTTAGCTATAGAAACTGAAGGCATTGAGTCTGTCTTTTAAGCTATTTTTCTACTGCTTTAGCCATTATTGGTTGCATTAAATCTAATCTTTGATTCAGAACATGACAATTCCTTTCAACTCTTATCATTCCCCAAGTCATTCCATGCAAAACACCCTTTAGAAATTACATTTAGAAAGATTTGAGGGGCAAAGTGGACTTAGTGACTTTTGTTCTCCTTTTTTCTAGCACTAAACATGATGCCTTCCCCACATACCAGTGATGATATATGCAAGAAGTGGTATGAAGAATAATATTTAAGCAATGTATATTTAGAAAAGAGAGGTGAGCCAGGAATTATAGATGGAAAGCATTGAGTCTGCACTTATACTCATTTAATGTTAAAAACCAAAAGAAAAAGACATACTGAGTAGATATTCTGTCGAGGGTCCGTCCATAGGTAGACACAGATAAGGATCATACTGCATAAAGAAATATGAATTGATTATGGTATGCACCAGTAAAGGCAGTACCTATGTTGATGAAACCATTAAAATTTCATTTTTTATCATGAAACTACTGAGGATCCATTCAACTATGAAAGATATCTATATATCTACATATCTATATACACACAAATATTCTTTTTTTCTGAAATAAGATCCATGAAAGTTAGGGATATGTCTTTTAAAAATATTTGTATCCCCTTCATATAACATAGTGATCTATAGTCAATTGATGCTTAATAAATTCTTGTTGACTACATAACATAGAGTAGAATTTTTTGCATCAACAAATACATTTATAAAAAATTGAAATGTATACCTAATTGTGTACTTCCTAATTATGTGCTTTGTGCCCTAGTCACTTAACTGCACTATTCTTAGTCAACACCTTGCTTTTCTTTAATTCTCTTCTCAAAAGTTCACGCATATTAGTTTTGTCTCTTCTATCTACAATGCCTTTCTAGATAGTGATTTTCCCAAGCAGAAGTATGACCAAGGCATTTCTCTGCTCAGTTTGCCTTCATATTAATTCTAGGATGGGAATTCTTAAACCGGAGTCTACTCGGTTTCAGCTGATCAATAAACTTGGGTTAGAAAAGTTCTACACCTTTATTTTTACTCAGTTGTAGTTGAAATTGAACATTTCCTTCAACTATTTAAAACTATTATGCCAAGAAGGGATCCATTCATTGACTTTATCAAATTGCAGAGCAGTCCTTGACACACAAAAAGCCCTGCTTTCTCTAGTTGATAATTAAAACTATTCAGCACTGGACTCCAACCTACTATCCCAGACCAATGATACATTATTTGACTTTATAAAGACTATGGTTGAGTCTAACTGTTTTTTCTTGCTGTACTGAACAGGATGTTCCTTCTTCCTGTCTTTTGACTGATTGTTCTACCCATAACTGGAATGTATTTTCTCCTTGTAGCCATTTCTTAGAATCCCTCCTTTCCTTCAAAACTGTGCTCTGGTTCTGCCTTTTACATGAAGCCTTTGATTATTCTTCAGTTGTTAATGTTCATCTGCCCTCCAAACTTCCTTGTATTTACTTTGTACTTTGCTTACATGGATACATGTTATCTTCCCTGATAGAATATAAGCTCCTTGAGGGCAGAGATTCTTTCATTTTGATCTTTGTCTTCCCACTACCCAACATAGTGTCTGGCACATCAATCCAAATTATAATGTCATCTTCTACAAGAAACCTTTTCTGATCCTCCTTAATACAAGTATCTTCCTTCCATTCATTATTTTAAATATATAGTGCCTGTATCTTGTTTGTACTTTGTTATTTCAACCATATGGTCTTCACAATTTGACTTATGAGCTTCTTGACAGCAGAGACTGTCTTACTTTTTTTGAACCCTCAGTGCTTAGCATGGTGTCTGGCATAAAGTAGATGCTAATGAATGCTCATTCAGTGATTGATGAACATAATGCTTCTGATGGTATGATTGTTTGTTGGTGAACTTCTTAATGTTGCATATCAAGACTCAGGTAGATATCAGTTCTGGATAATAATAATAGCATCTCATTCATTTCAAAAGAACTTCCTATTTCCTAAGGCTATTGTGAAAGGTACTTTGTAAATCTTTCATAAGAACAACACAAATAACAGCAATATGAATATTTTAATGATTTTATCCTATTTGCTAGAAAAGGTAGACTGAAAAAGCATCAGGACTCTCATTTGTCAAATGAAGCCAAGAGACTTAGACTGAATTTCCAAAGCTTTTCCTACTACATTGTGCTGCTTTCTACATTTTATGAAGTACTTCCACTTCTGTCCCTATTATTTTGTTAATCCTCAGAACATCACTGGGAGGTAGGTAGGACAATCAATATGTATCTTGTTGATAAGGAAAACAACAACAACAACTAGGGATGTGTGTGTGTGTGTGTGTGTGTGTGTGTGTGTGTGTGTGTGTGTAAAGGGTTAATTTGTGCAAGATGAATTAATAAATAGAATTCAGATCACCTAATTCTTAGTATAACAATAAGAAGTCATTTTCTACAGAGTGTTTCCTACTTCACAAAATACTTTCAAATACATGAAATATAAGAGTGGGGGGTGATATCTGTGATTTCTTATAGAGAACTTGTTCTACCACTTCAGCTCAGCAATGTACCTGCAAATTATATTCTTGGAAAGCTGTATAAAGTTGGGCTTCTTAAACTTTTTCCATTCACAATCTTTTTTTTTTGCTGAGGAATATTTACATGATCCAGTTATATAAGTACATAAAATAGATATACAAATCAAATATTTATTGATAATAAATCATAATTTTGTGACTCCGCACATTCAGTTATGAGCCATCTGGGGTAGAGAACCACATCTTTAAAAAAACTGAAGTATTTTAGAGCACTGAAAGATTAAATGAACTTGCCCAGTCACATAGCTAGGATGCATCAGAAATAAGACTTAAACTTATTAAGTCTTCTTGGCTCCTATGGTGGACTTAGTCCTGATGCTTTCCCAATTATACTGGAGGGGGTATTTTGAGAAGCAAATACACAAATAATAATCAAAACAGTTCATATTTGTAGAGCTCATAAAAGATTTACAAAATGTTTTCCACAATAACCCTGGGAGATAAGTTATGCTTCACATGAGCATTATTTCGTTTTATCCTCACGGCAGTCCTGTGAAATAGATAAGCTGGCTCCCAGGATGCCCAGTTTTCAGATTCATAAGTTACAGAGACTGGTCAAGGACAGAGATAGAGCTGGTTAATGAAGGGAATTTAAACCTAGTTATTTTGAGCTCCAAATCAAGTTCTTATGCCCACCAGCCTGTGTCATTAGTGTGGGGTTTTAAGATGTAGATGATTATCATTTCTTTCCATATTCAGCAAAATCATAGTAAGTGTGTTTGCCATAAGAAAAATGTCTCATTCATGATTTTAGCCAAGTTCTTAAATCATGAAAAAAAAGGATCTGAGATGAATTAATTATTAATCTAGAAGAACATGTGATTTTGCAAATGAATAAATACATTAATATTTAGAGGTATGGAAGAGAGATATGGAACGTCATTGCGACAAGTATACTAAAAGCAATTCTTCAGCCAGTAACTGAATGGTGCATGCCGAGTTAAGAAGACCAGGGTTTGGTTCTGATACTTAGGGGTGATATTCTCTGTGTGATTTTGAGTAGATCACTTAACTTCTCTATGGCTCAGTTTCCTTTTTTGTAAAATGCAAAGAATAACATATATAATATTTCTCTCACTGTTATGAGGCTCACATGAAATCATGTATATAAAGCACTTTGCAAAATTTGAAGTGCTATGTAAGTGTCAATAATTATTTGTTATTACAAGATCTTCAATGTAATTATTGTTAGAATCGATTAAAGTCCTACTATAACTTAACAGCCAATCCTTCAGTATTGTTGTGGCTGAAAAATGAATCATGAGGCAACCAAGTACAGAAGCAGAATTTCCAAATTTAGCCTGTTTCAGATAAAAAATCTTGTTCATCTGCAGTCTCATAATGGAAACCTTTCTAGCTTAACATAGGGCTTTTTAGCTTATGCTCCATTGGTACAGCAGAATCCAGTCACCTTTACAGTAGGATCAGGCATCAGGATAGGATTTTAGTGAGGAAAATAATTATTGAGGTATTTTTAATAGCAATTTCAGACTTAGAAGTCAAGTCAATAAGTATTTATGTTTACAATGAATCTGGCATTATGTTAAGCACTAGGGATAAAAAGAAAGGCAAAAGATAGTATTGCCCAAGAGTCACTTGTGATCTAATGGGAAAGAAAAAATGAAAGTAACTATATACAAACATGCTATATAAAGGAAAACTGGAAATAATTAACATAGAGAAGACCCTAGAATAAGAGAGATTGGAAAATGCTACTTGTAGAAAGTGGTATTTAAGTTGAGACTTAAAGAACCTTTGGGAAACCAGGAGGCAGAAATACAGGAGAGCAATTCAGGTGTGAAGGACAGCCAATGGAAATGCCTGGAGTCAAGAAGTGTTGTTGTTCTATTTGAGGAACAATACATGAGAAGCAACTTGGTATAGTGGACAGAATGCTAGATTTAAAGTCAGGAAGGTCTGGAGATTAAATTGCATCTTGGGTCCTGGCTGCGTCATACTTGGCAGATTAGTAAACCTTTCTCATTCTCTCAGAATGGGGGTAATAATAGTTATCCCTTCCACATCATGACTTTCCCCATTGTGGTTTCTCTGCATCACATAATAAATTAAATGGAAAATTTGAGAGAGTTTTGGGGAAACCACAGATGACATGTGAAGGCCAGAAAGAACATAAAGTTTAGAAACTCAGAAATGCATAAAATAAAGGTATAATATTGTCTAATATCAATCCAAATTTTACAATAAGATACCCATAAAAAAGAAAAAAAATTCACAATTCTTTGGTATGAAAGCAGAGCCAAAATAACTCAGATTTTCCAGATCACTGGGGTGCTGAGCTCCTGAACCCCTTATGTGAAAGGGATAACTTGCCCCTGCCTTACTAGATTGTTGTGAGGACAAAAGAGATAAAACAAGTTAGGGCCAAAAATTGAATCTGTAATTTCATTGATGGAGGAAGAATCTTGCTACACATGTCAGAACCTTTTCTGTGACTCACAGGCTGAAAGAGCTGTATGCACTTAGAGGTTGTATATCAAAAGTGGGATTTGAACTCATATCTTCTTAGCTCCAACGTTAGCTTTCTCTCCATAGTGCCTCACTGAATTTGATTTCTTTTTCTTAGACATACAGCATATTGCTAAATCATCCTTTTTATCCCAACAAATAAATTATTTCCTAGTCTATAAAGTATTACATTACCCTTCTCTTTCTGGCTTCCATTTTGTCTCTGTTCTTCCTGCTTCCACAAGACCAATCTAGCTTATGAAAAACAAACTGTCATCTTTCCTTTTTAAAAGCACCTCATTTTTCTGCGCCCCCTCCCAACAGCTGCTGCATTTCCAGATGTTCATTATTGCTGTATTAGTAGAGGTTGTTAATGATGCTTGGGCTGACAGAATACAAATTGATTTTCAAAAGTTCTGCTGATTGCTTGAGTGTATTTCCTCATGCACCAGCTAAGTAAAAAGGAAACACACAGACACAGATACACAGACACACATAGACACACATACACCCACATACACACCAAGAAAGACAAAAAATCCAAACCATAAAACCACACAGCACATCTGGTCTTTGATCAGAGAATCTCAGAAGAGTGTGTCATCTTATATGCCAATTGTATTACACTGTCCAGGAAAAACAGGGCTCAGTTATACTTCTCTGAAAGCTTTAAATTTGTGTGGTCAAAAACAGCATTCTAGGCAGCTACTCAGTTTCTGATATTTGTTTTGGCTTTGGCCCAATTGCACACCTGAAGCATAATTTTTTCCTTGGAGATGTGGCAGGGTGTGCTTGCATGTGTGTGTGTGTGTGTGTGTGTGTGTGTGTGTGTGTGTGTGTGTGTGCGCATGCGTGCATGTTTAGAGCTTTAACATTGTAGAAGGAAATAATTTTTTAGGCAGAGATTAAACTAGATGACCCTTGAGGGAATGGACAAGTATCCTTCTTGACCCGAAGATGTTCCCATTCTAAAATAACATGAAAATCACTTTTGTACGTATAGCATTCAAGGTCTGCCAAGTGCTTTACTTATAATACTCATTTGAGCTTCCAGGCAAAGATGTAAGATAGTTTCTCTGGATATTATTATCCCCATTTTAGGAATAAAGAAACTATTGAAGAAATACCTCACTCCCGGCCATATAGCATCCCATCCTTTATGGCATCTAGCTTTACTTGTGAAAATGAAATGGTACCCTGAAGAGAAAGGAATTACAAAGAACCAGGGTGTTGTGTCAAGAGCATATTTGTTTTTTTGGATTCAAAAGACCTAGATTTGAAAAGTGACTCTGCCAGTTACTCCTTGAATACATTTGGGCAAATCACTTTCCATTTCTGGATCTCATTTTCTTTACCTTTAAAATGAGGAGGTAGGACCAGATAATCTTCAAGTTATCTTCTAGCTCTAACAGGCAAAATATGATTTCTGTCATTTATTTCAATGTGTGCCTGATGATAGAACTGTATCTGTCTGTAGTAGAGAAGGAGCCATCCTGCCAGAAGCCTGGGGATGGTCTCTATTAGTGTTTCCCAAGTGCTAGGCAGAACTTATTTGCAGCACATTTTTTTACAAGTCTATAAAACTTTTTATTATCCAAAAACCTTTCTACTTAAAATCCACAAAACTGTAAAGCTAAATCCTTCTTCTCTTTTATTCTTTGTATCTTGCTTCTCTCACTCCTAGCTTTCTCCTTCCCTCTGGCTGCCTGACCCCACACTGATCCTGCAGATGGTGCTGAGAAGAATATTTTTAGAATCAGGGAAAAAGGCAATGTTGCATAGTGCATAGGATGCTGAGCTTAAAGTTGAGAAGTCTTGGGTTCAAATGACATTTTTGAAAACTTAATAGCTCTGTTGTGATGGGCAATTCAATTAATTTCATATTGCCGCAAGAAACTCCTTGGAACTTGGGCATTATATTTTAGTTGTATAGTGGGAAAAGAAAGTTGCCCCTGTATCAATCCCAAGTGTATTTTCTTTCAGGAAATTGCCTATGCTAACAAAAATCACAGATTTTTTTCATTTCCTTAAGAACCAAGGAAAATATTAAATACTCTGGATAAGTCTTTTATGGAATAAGGACATAGATGAAAATTGAACTGAATGGGAGGGCTCTGAGGAGTTGGAATCAACACCAGTGATCCCAAGGTGAGAGTAGTACTCCTCATGTTGATGAGATGATGGGTCATTTGAAAACTGAATATCCAGAATGAGGGAAATGATAGGCCAAAAAATTATACTCGCCCTTGGTTATACCAAATCTGTAGTATTATGTTCAGTTTTGTGTACCACACTTTAGGCCAGACATTGACAAATTGGAGTACTTCTAGAGGAAGGCAACAAAAAACAGTAAGAGAAACAGGTCATATAATGAGAAGTTGTTTCTGTCTTCACATAATTGACTGTCATGAAGAAGAGGGATTATACTTGTTCTTCTTGGCCCCAGAAAGTAGACCCTGGAGTAGTGTGTGGAAGATGCAGAGAAGTAGATTTAGGTTTGATGTACGGAAAAAAAACTTTCTAAAAATTAGGGCAGTTCTTTTTCTCTTCAAAAATAAACAAAAGCAATTTTCAATACAATCATTTGTGGAGAAAATAGATAGTACTTCTGTGAAGATCAAAAAGTTTGTGAGAAAGCCTGAATTTATCAATGTTCTACACATCTGTTTTCTGCTCTGAAAAAAGTAACCAAAATATTCATATAACAAAGGAGCAATATTTTATACTATTGACTCCAAATTAATTTTATTGGTGGAGAACAAGCCCTTAGTTGTGACAATAGTTCTCACTATCTATATGAACTCCAGTAGATGAAAATGGCACTTACCAGAATTTTGAGGGCCTTTATTCCCTCCACCTACTCTCATCTTCAGCAAATAAAAAAAATATTTCATTTCTTATGAGTCCAAACCATAGAATGATGCTATGGGTCTGAGAGACTGAGAGAAAAATGTGGGAGAAGATGCATATTGATTATGTATTGCCTACTATGTGTCTTTTGTGTTGTTTTTACTTTTCTATGTGATGAAATAATGATATTTCTGTAACAAAAATGTGCTAACTTGAATTTTGCATAAGATCTTGTATTTGGGGTACATGGCAAAATCTATATTTAAACTACATCCTGAGATTTCTCAGAGACAATTCTGTGGGGTTTTTTTGCCCAGCAAAATGAGGCAAGAGTTATGATTTGGTGTAGCCCCCAAGATTATTCTTGGTTCACGCAATCTTGGAGTGCTGGGTCATGTACACAGATATCATAGGAGACAAAAAAAAGAAAGGCTGTGATATGGTAATTGTCCTGAAGGAATTTAACTCTCCAGTTTTGTTCAGACCAGACTTGTATACATGCAATAATTAGAGAATAATGGATGAGACAATGTATACTAAATGACAAGTATTACAAGTACTAAAGACTGGTAGAATCGAGGGAAAATGAGGTCAATGTGAACAAAAGTAGTAATCAAATAATGAAAATAGCTCATATTAAAAAACTGATATTTATCGAGCACTTTAAAGTATAAAAATGGTTTATATACACTATCTGATTTGGTCTTTTCAATCTCAATCCTTTCTGAATCTCAGTTTCCTCCTACTTTACATAGGGATAAAAGTAACGGTATTATTTATTGGGTGGAGATGGGGCAGCTAGGTGGCATAGTGGATAGAGCACAGGCCTGGAGTTAGGAAGATCTGAGTTCAAATTTTGTTTTAGCTATTACTAGCTGTGTGACCCTGTGCTTAACTCTGTTTACTTCAGTTTTCTCACATGTAAAATGATCTGGAGAAAGAAATGGCAAACCATTCCAGGATCTTTGCTGAGAAAACCCCAATGGAAAGTCATACATAACTGAATAACAAATTAGTTATAAAGTATCAGAAGTGAGATTTAAACTTGGGTCTCTCCTGTTCATAGGTCTAGCATTCTTTTCATTCTTTTCACCCTATATCATATCGCCCCTACATATATAATGCCTTAAGGTTTGGAAAATACTTTTCCTCACAGCAACCCAGTAATATGGTTTGTGAAATAATGTGTTAGCTCTTGCGGTTAAATTGTTTCAGTCGTCTTTGACATTTTGTGATCTCATATGGAGAGTTCTTGGCAGAGATACTAGAGGGCTTTGCCATTTCTTTCTCCAGCTAATTTTACAGATAAGCAAACTGGCAAATAGAGTTAAGTTACTTGTCCAAGGTCACACAGCTAGGAAGAAGGACTCTAGGCCCTGTGCTCTATCCCTGTGGTATCACCTAGCAACCCCTTATCAGAGCTAGAGAGAAGTTAGGGAATTTGTCCATGATTGCATAGCTAGAAATATAAGAGCAAGAAATCCAGCCTGGATCTTCTATCTCTGAATCCAGTACTCATTCCATTTCTCCACAATGCTTCACAGAAGAAATAATCCTGCAGTTGCACCTCATAGAATGAGTAGGATTTGGTTAGTAGAAATGAGAGATGAATTTCAGGAAAGATGGAAAAACATGAATGAAGGTATAGAAAGAAAGGTGTGATTGAGCTTTTACATATAAGGACAGTAAGACAAGACAGGGAAGCTAGCTAGTATAATATAGAATTCTAGAATTCTGGATGTGGGGTCAAGAAGTCTCATTTTCTTGAGTTTAAATCTGGCTTCAGACACTTATTAGCTGTATGACCCTGGTGAAGTCACTTAGCCCCTTTTGCCTCAGTTTCTTCATTGGTAAAATGAGCCAGGGAAGAAAATGGCAAACTGCTTCAATATCTTTGTCATGAACAATCCAAATGTGGTCATGAAGAGTCAATGAAGAGATATTAAGGAATCTGCCCAAGGCCATAGTAATTGTGTATAAGAGTGAATGAAAAAAAAGAGGGAAAAACATTTATTAAGCAAAATAATATGTGACATAAAGGACAATAGAAATAAAGATAAATGCTGGATGCAAGTAAGCTATATTACTGATATTTACCTTTGCCCAATAAGCACTGAATAGAAGATAAATATACCATGTTATGTTTTAGCAAAATAATTCATTCATTCATTTATTCATTTTTAATGGGTAAGAATTGTGGGTAAATAAATTGGTGCTAAGTGAATGCTGAAGTACTCACCTATAACACGAGTATAGAAGCTTTAATGTGTAGTCTTTAAGACACCTGTTTTAGGTTCCAATAGTATCTAGCTTTGTTTCAAATAGAAGAGTTTGATTGATAATAGAGATATTAGAAATAAACAATAAACAATTCAGTAATAGGATATATTTTCATATTGCTTTAAATTTCAGAAAGCATTTTATGTACATTAGTTTATTTGATCCTCACTAGGCTCCTATGAGATAGAACCACATATAACTAAAGCTGTACAACTGAGCCTTTGCTCAGAGATACAGATTTAGAGAATACTTACAGTATTTTGAATTGTTGAGCATGAAAGAAATAATTATATCAGATTGCTTGCTGTCTTGGGGAGTGGGGAGGTAAGGAAGGGAGGGATCTTACAAGGATGAATGTTAAAAACTATTTTGAAAAATAAATTTGGAAAATTTGGAAAAATAAAATGTTATTGATAAAAACAAAGAAATAATTGAGCTTTTTGTGAAGATAATAAGAATAATTTACTAAATTAGGAAGTTACCATATGGCTTATTCCCCTACTATGAACTTCTTGATCTTCACTGTCCTAATCTCTACCTCTAAATGCCAGAAGCAGCTTCTTTTGCAATGACCACACTGTAACCTATGGTCTCTGCCTGCTTCTTTTCCAAAAAGGAGGTTGATTTTAAGATCAGTTTTGTGATACTTTTCTAGAGCACAAAAATAGTTTTTCAGGTTGTTATTAATCACATTTTTAGATGAGAGAACTGAGAGTCTAAGTGGTTAAATGATTTGTTCATGGTCAAAAAACTAGTGCTAGATATAGGGGGATTTGAATCCATGAATCTGGTGATTACAAATCCAGTGCTCTCTTTACTATACCTTTCTTCTATACTGCCTAGTGTTATTTAACGGTTTTATCTGTTAGACCTATTTTCCTCTTAAAGTTCTAAGAAACTTGAGGTCATGAACTGTGTCTTTTCTTCCTTTTATTACCTTTTCTCCTCCTTGTCCCAATACTTAAGCACAAAGCTAAGCACAGGACTGATTCATTACTAATTTTCATTGAATTGTATGAAAGCACAATTTTTATATGGCTGTGAACTTGATCCTGGGAACCATTTGGTTGAACTTTGTTTCATAGCCAGAGTGTTCTTGATCCTGGCTAGTTATTCTATAATCCTCTGTCATTTCCCACAGATCTTAAAAATCAAAGAATGACTTTGCACACTCTCCCTTATTATTAAGATAATGCTAAGCATTTGACCTTTACATTTCTTAGTTTTGTGTAGGAAAGAAAGACGGTACTTTCCTAAGTGTGGCAAAAAAACTTGTCCTATGCTTCTTGATTGTCATCACTATTTGCAGACCTTTTTTGCTCCATGTGGCTCTTATTTACATCTAGATGAATACTGATTTTTTTGGATACCATCATCCAGATGGTACCGTGTTCAAAATCATGTAAGTAAGATAGTTAGATTATGGGCTGAATTTCTCACTTTTTATCCAGATGTTTTAACATGGTGTTACCTTTATATAGCTAAAAGCATTTGCTTTTTTCATTAAATTGGTGCTGTGGTTCAAGAATGTAAGTCCTTTGAGGGCAGGGATTCTTCATTTTTGTATTTATATAACCAACAGCTAGAAAAATGTCTCACATGTATTAGGTGCTGAATATAATTGATTTGGTCTTGTCACTTCATTCATTTATGCATGTATTCATCCCTTTACATACTTTTTTATTCAAAGTGGGGTATTAAAATAATTAAGACATGGTTCTATCCTTATGATGTTCATAGTTTAGCAAGAGAGATACCACAAAACAAAATATGGAGCATTAATGGATCAATTAATGGAAAAAATTAAATAACTACAGTGGTCAGACTATATTCTGCTACTATACAGAGCACTCTACTATATATTAGGGAACATAGAAGGTTAAGGTAAGATACCATTTATGACAATAAGAAGTAAGCTTCTTGAAAGCTGAGACTATTTTTCATTTATACCTTTATGTTATTAGCACCTTATACAATTCCTTGCACATCAGATTTTAATAAATTCTTATTTAATTCAATTCATGAAACTTAAAATTAATGCAATGATCATACTAGAACTACAGTATTGAATAGAATATAATAAAAGCATAAAATAGATAAAAAGTTCCATGTGCCAAAGGAGAAAGGAAAGATCATTTCTGTCTAGGGGAATCCAAGAAGTAAGTATTGATGAAGCTGACATTTAATCAAGATTTGAAAGATAGGTAGAAATGAATGTTTATGATTCCCAATGGCAAAGGAACGTCTTCCATCTTAGAATGAAACATATTTTCTTTATCAGGGAAAATAAAGTACTATAGTTAAAACTTGCTGACCTAATATATGACCATTTGATAATCTTGAATATAATTTGAAGAAAATACTATTTCTCAATGGTTTAAAATCTCTAATCATCCTAAACAAATGTTTTGGATAATAAACATACAATCAATTCACTATTTATCTTTAATGCCCACCCTCAAGATGGCTAACTCTTCAAAATAATAACAGCCATTGTATATCTGTATTTTCAACTCTTTAAAATTTTACATGTAGATGGTGTTTCATGATTATTCTAAGCACTTCCATATCTATTGCTTTACTTCTACCCTCACACCAATTCTGTGAGTTCAGTGGAGAGTAGGTTTTGTTATACTCATTTAGAGAGACTAGAAAATTGATGCTGAGAATGATAAAGAGATTTACTTAAGCTCAACTTCATCTGACAACTCAGACATGGAGCCGTGGACTAGAATCTAGGTCTCTGGATATTTAGTCCATCCTGGTCTTAGGAATAGTGCTATCTCTTCAAGAAGAGTTAATGTAGAAACTGAAATTCTGGCAAATCATAGTGAAACAAACTCAAAGCTTCTGTCAATTCATCAATTATTTATTTAACAAACATTTGTTGTCTATTTTTATGGTTGTTTTCAGTCATGTCTAACTTTCTGATCCCATTTGGACTTTTCTTGGCAAGGCGTGATTTGCTATTTCCTTCTCCAGTGCATTTTACAGATGAGAAAACTGTGGCTAATGGGGTTAAGTGATTTGCCCAGGGACACACAGCTAGTATGTTTCTGGCCTAATATGAAATCGGGAAAATGAATCTTTCTGATTTCCAGTCCAGTGGTTTATCACTGCACCACCAAGATGTCCAATTATATATACTTTAGGCATTATACTGGGCACAATGGGGACAAAAAGGAAACAAAGATAGAAAATATCCTCAGTTTATACTGTATTAGTAGGGATGGGAGGGTGGGAGAAATGGAGGAGATAAACACAGAAAAGTAAATACAAAATAATGTGGTTTTAAAGTACATAGATGCAAAGTAATTGGAGGAATCAAGATAGTCTTCTAGTAGGAGGTGACCCAAAGTGAACTTTGAAGGAAATTAGGGTTTTTTTTTTCAGGTGGAGCTGAGGAAGGAGTGCATTCCAAAGGCAGAAGACAGATTTTTCAAAGGTAAAAAGAGGAGATGAATATTGTGTATGAGGAACCACACAAAGCCATATTTGGCCAGAATGTTGAATGAAGTAAAAGATAATCATATATATATCAAGAAAGATTTTAAAATCCTGAGGAGTTAATTTGCAGTTTATCCTAGAGACAATAGTGAGCCACTGGATCTTCTTGAGTAAGAGGGTGATATGGTCAACCTTATGTTTCAGGAAAATCAACTTGGTAGCCAGCCATATGGAGAATGAATTGGAGAAGGCTGCAAGCAGGGAAGTCAATTAAGAGGTTATTTCATTAGTTCAGTTGAGAGAAGATGAGGGCCTGAACTAGAGAATGGGGTTAATTTAACATTCTGTTTATGATGCTTCAGGGCTGCTGACAGATGAGTTAATAAAATCTGTGAGATTTTATCCAACCTTTCTTTCCAGTGCCTCCTCTCCCATCTGGGTGCCTATTTCATCTCTTTGAGGCATTAACTTTCTTTATTGTTAACTTTCTTCTCTTGAACATAAGACTGTTATCAATCGTGAGACTTGTGGGGATTTCTCAGTCGGGGTTCTGTGTGAACCCCGGGACATAATCTTATCCAACTTGAGGTCTGCAAAACTAAGGTCAAGAAATGAGTGGCTAGATGGAAAGAAAAAATAAATTTATTAGTGAACTAAATAAAACTGCCTGGGCTGGGAACAGCCTAAGCATTTTAGGGTACAGATAGGGTTTTGATGGCTCTTTAAGACTGCTTAGGGTACACAGTCAATTAATGGCATTCTGTGGCAAAATGGAAATGGGGGAATGTGCAAACCTTAAGGTCACAAGAGTTGTTAAAGGTCAGAGAGAAATATAGGTGTTCGAGGTTAGTTTTATTAGAATTCTCCATATTGTCAGGAAATCTCATTCAGTAGAGGCCCCTTTTAAAATAGGGTCATTCTTGTTCACTGTGTTGTTACAAATAAGGATGGAAGTAAAGTGCATACTGTATATTTCTGTATTGGTATTAAAAGGCTACTTTAAATTGGGGAGGGAACATGTTTCTCCCAAATTTGCAATTTATGACAGATTTATCAACCTTCTCTCCAAGACCATGTGACTTAGAAGTAAGTCCCTGTGTCTTTTCTCCAAAAGTGATTCTGGCATTTTTCAGCATTATCTTTAGTTATGGAATAAGAGACATTGTTCTTGGTAAAATAATTTTCTGGAATAGCAATCAAAGGTGGGGTCAGGAAGAATTTCCTAATGGAGACCCTGAAATCATGGCATGTTGGTCATTGTCTTTCCTGAGAATGCATGAGCAGCTTATTATAGCGTAGGAGAAGATAATATAATGTTGAAAAACCCCTAAATTTGGAGTTCAGATGAGTTCAGTTCAATTTTTTTTTTTGCTGAGGCAATTGGGGTTAAATGACTTGCCCAGGTCACACAGCTTAGGAAGTGTTAAGTGTTTGACACCAGATTTGAATTCAGGTCTTCCTGACTTCAGTGATGGTGCCCGATCCACTGCTTCACCTAGTTGCCTCTCAGTTCAATCTCAATCCCAGCTGATCTTCAAGGCCTCTATTCAAGGATCTTGTGAATGACCTCTCCCCTCTAATTCCTTCTCTTGTCTAATCAATCCTCCACATAGCCACTAAAGTGATTTTCCTAAAGTTTAAGTATGACCTTTCTCTTTTCCCCTTAACTTCACACTCAATAAACTCCAATGGCTCCCAAATCCTTTTGACATTAAAGAGAAACTATTCTGTCAATATCTTTTTTTATGTACAAAGTCTTTTTTTTATTTAGAATTTTTTTCACAGTATATATGCATGAGTAATTTTTTTATAATATTATCCCTTGTATTCATTTTTCCAAATTATCCCCCCTCCCTCCACTCCCTCCCCCCAATGACAGGCAATCCCATACATTTTACATGTGTTACAATATAACCTAGATACAATACATGTGTGTAAATACCATTTTCTTGTTGCACATTAAAGTATTAGATTCCAAAGGCATAAGTAACCTGGGTAGATAGACAGTAGTGCTAACAATTTACATTCACTTCCCAGCGTTCCTTCTCTGGGTGTAGTTGTTTCTGTCCATCATTGATCAGCTGGAAGTGAGTTGGATCTTCTTTATGTTGAAGATATCCACTTCCATCAGAATACATCTTCATACAGCACTGAAGTGTACAGTGATCTTCTGGTTCTATTCATTTCACTCAGCATCAGTTGATGTAAGTCTCTCCAAGCCTCTCTGTATTCCTCCTGCTGGTCATTTCTTACAGAGCAATACTATTCCATAACCTTCATATACCATAATTTACCCAACCATTCTCCAATTGATGGACATCCATTCAACTTCCAGTTTCTAGCCACTACGAAAAGAGCTGCCACAAACATTTTGGCACATGCAGGTCCCTTTTCGCTCTTTAGTTGTCAGTATCTTTCACATGGTGGGGTAGCCCCTGGGAATGCTATAGTTTCTTGGAGGCACAAATGAGGCACCAAAGATGGATTGAAAAGGGCTTGGTAACCATCATACTGGAGGTGTATGAAAACCCCATACACCTGTTTCAGCAGATGGAATAAACTAGATTGAGAGTAACTGGCAGACAGATCTCAAATCCATTGTGAGTTAGCAAGATGTCTACTTCAAGTATCTGAAGACTTCTTCCATTGGAACAACTTGTTCTAACGACTATAATGAAGGCAGCTGAAGCAGGCACTGTGGAGTCCAGAGAACTTGATGAGACATCAAATATGCTAAGATTGTCTGATGCATCTTAGATGATTAACAGTCATCTTGACTGTTGTCTTGTCCGGACTTCTGGTGACTCTGGAAGGTTGATGAACTCACTGAGATTGATGACTTTGAGCAACTTTGTCTCATTTAAATCAAATTCAATTGCCAGTCAAGACATTATCTTGGGATGTCATTGGTTCTCTTTGAAAACAAAGGACAGACAACAAGAATTACAAAGTCTTTCACGACCTGGCTTCTTCCTCTTTTTATAATCTTCTTACATATTAGTACCCTACATGCTCTCTATGGTCCAGTCATCTGGTTTATTTTTATATATACACATATATACACACCCATGCACACACACTCTTCCTCTACCTCCTATCTCTATGCTTTTGATGATTGTTTACTTCTTCCTGGAATGTACATTCTTCTCAATTCAGTCTCTTGGAATTCCCAGTTTCCTTCATGGCTCCTCTCAAATGTTCACTTCTGCAAAAATCTCAGGTTGCTTTTTATCTACTCCATTTTTTGGCTCTAGTCATTCTCTCTGGCTGTCCTCCAAAGCTGGGACACTTTCCCTCCTGTGTTCTGGCTATTAACTTCCCTGGTTTCTTTTAAACCCCACTTTTTACAGGAAGAGTTCTGTAACTCCTTTTAAATCTAATGCCTTCCCTCTGTTAATTATTTTCCATTTATTCTTTATATAGTTTGTTTTCTATAATAGTTTATACATTACCCCCTCCCATTAGAATACAAACTACTTGAAGGCAGAGAGTGCCTTTTGCCTTTTTTGTATCCCAATACTTGGCACAGGGCCTAGCAACATAAAATGCATAATAATTATTTGATTAATATAGGCTTGTATTTATTTATTGTTTCCCCTATTAGAATGCAAAGTCCATAAAGAAAGGAGCCTGTTTCAGTTTTGTCTTTGTTTTAAGAATAGCATCTGGTCCAAAATAGGCCTCAAATAAATGCTTTTTGATTGATTAATTCCAGTCACATATCTAATGGGGCATATGGGATTCTGAATTTTCAATTATCCCAATTCTAGCAAAGACCTTAGGGAGGTCAGACCCTGGAGCAAAGGATAGAAATTGAAAAGAAGTGGTAGTAGACTTCTTTTAAGGAAATAATTCTCAACTATATGTACTATTTAAAAATAATTTGAAATATTATGTAAGAAGGGCTGGCTTCTCTTTTGCTAAAGATCTTTAAGCAAAGACCAGATGATTTCTGGTCCAGTAAATTATAGGGGAAATTCTTGATCTGGTATGGATAGTACTGAATGGTAACTGAAGTTCTTTCTGACTCAGAGATGGTATTATTCTGAGTTAGCTCACAGCCTTAGTTCAGAAATTTAGGCAAACTTTGCAGTCTTTTTGATGATTTTCCTCTTGTGATGGGCTAAAGGGGTAGGTAAGGGGAAGAGCAAGTGTCGTGAAGATGAGTATCTCTTCATCATTGTAGATTTTACAGGTGACAAATTGTTGGGCTTCTCAGAAACAGATTCATGGTTTCTATTGAGATTGGAGTTAGCGTGAACCAAACCAGATTTTTCAGGCAGTGTACATTGGATTGAATGTGTTGCTTCATTACTGATGACAGGAAGCAATATTCTTTCCCATAGCTTTTTGTCTTGGCAAACAGACCATCTTAATCATGAATCTTTGGGAGAAGTTCCTGGAGGAGAGAAAATAGGATTTTCTCACAGTCTTTCTGGCCACACCCAGCCAGGAATAAATCTATTCCTTGTGTGAAAAAGAATGAGCATGAAGAGTTCATTCAAATATGTTGAGACTGTGTCTGTGTGAATATGTGTCTATGTGAGAATATCTAGAATTGAAGTGGGGAATTCAGTCTATCGCCCAGAGGCGATTACATGGCATGCATCCTCTGTTCATATGGAGACATATGGTAGTATTGTGTGGATTTAGCCTTTAATGTAGAGTTCACATACTCATTGGCGCAACATCACAACTAGAATTGCTACTGTGCAGTTTAACAATTAAGCCTTGGATGAAAAATGACTTGTGGGCTTATTGTCCTTTATCAAAGGCAGTAGGGTGTGAGAGAAAGAATACAGCTTTAGAGTCAGAGGACTTGGATATGAATTCCAGTTCTGTCACTATCTGGGAGACTTTGTTTAAAGTGATGACCTCTGTGGATTTTTGTTGCTTTATCTACAGAATAAAGTCTTATTTATCCACTAAATGACCTCAAAGGTCTCTTCTGCCTTAAAACCTTCATGTGCACTAAGGATTTCTATAATTCCATCAAGTTAATTGAAAATTTGTTCTGTGGAGTAGTTTGGAAAACTTCAAGTTTGCCCCCAAAATTTGTACATCTAGAGATATGATTAATGTTAAAGAACTCTGATTTGGAGCAATGGGAAATATGGATGTGATTTTTTTTCTTTCTTTTTTTTTAAGAGAAGGAAAGTACTAGTGCCTATTTGATGCATAGGCAGAATAGGTGGCCCTTTAGGAAGAGTAGCCCTCTGAACATAATTTCCTGTGCTTCTAGTTCCATTCTTGTAGCCATAAGCCAAATAGGCAGTCATTCAACTACTATCTAAGTGACAGGTAAGTCAGCCTCACTGAAGCATTAAGACAACCTGAAGAAAAGGCAGAAATAGCAAGTCAAACCACTATCACCACATTGACTATCCCTGCACCCAACACCCTTAGAAGTATCACTGCACAACTTCAAACTCAGACTATGGAATCTGTTTCTAACCTGGTTCTCATGGTCAAAAATGAATTTGCAAACCTGGATTTAGACTAGTAACTGAGGCTTGAGATTGTTTTTTTTTTTAAGTTGTCTTTAATTTCTCATAGTTTACCAAATTTGATTTTTGATCTTCATTCGTGCAAGTCAGCAACATGATTTCCTCCACTTTATTTGACTCAATTTCTTCTCTTTCTTCAGACTCCTCATATAAACTTTTCTAATGAAATGAGTGAGAAAATACTTTTAGCCTAGTTTTTTCACCTATAAAAGAGACAGTTGGATAAGACGATCTTTGAAGTTTCTCATTTCTAGATCCACTAAGATAACAATAGTACCTATTTTTGTGAGACTTAAATGAGATAATATTTGAAAATGCTTAGCACAATGCCTGGCACAATGTAAGCAGCAATTAATAGTGTTATTAATTAGATATAATATAGAGGAAATTGCATTGTGCATTCCATGTTAAAATGGAAGCCAAAAGATCCCGAAGAAAGCAAAAAGACCAAATCTTTTCTTCTCTCCCTCATGTAGATGCTAGATATTGATCTTCATAAATGAAGAAAGACTCCTATATCAATGGCTTTGAGGACGTGGATTATACTTATTTATGTTCCTATTGTATTCTCCAGGAGAAAATAAATTCAAGGAGATCAGGAAACATTTTAGCTGGTTGCATTTTATTCTTTTTCTTTCTTTTTTTTTGCTTTATAATTTATTATTTTACTAATAACAAGTTTAATAATCTGTTCATCCTACTACACCCTAGTTATCAAACTTAAAAAAAATTCTTTCATTCAATTAGCCATGTCTAAAAACATATCTTTCTATATTTTAAGCGTATCAGTTCTCTATCAAGAGGTGGCTGGAATGTTTTGTCTTTATTTTGGACTTATGATTTATCATTGCATTAATAAGATTCTAAAGTTTTTCAAAGATGTTTTCCTTGTGAATGTTGTCATTTTATAAATTATTCTCCTAGTTCTGCTTTCTTTGTGTCAGTTCATAAAGGTCTTCCCAATTTCCTCTAAAATATATATTTCATTACTTCTTATGGTATTGTAACATTATATTACATTTCTGTGGCATAAGTTGTTTAGCCCTTCCCCAATTGGAATACACTCCCTTAATTTCTAAATTTTGACTACCATGAAAAGAAGTACTATAAATATTTTGTACATATAGGTCTTTTTTTATTCTTTCTTAAACTTCTTGAAGAGTATATGTCTAATAGTAGTTTCACTGAGTTAAAGAGCAAGCTTAGGGAAAAACATAAAACTTGTGCTACTAACCTTATAAAGTTGCTGGGAGGGAAGTGCTTTATAAGTCTTAAGAGTGGTATGCACATGTGAGCTATTTTTTAGGAAGACTTCCCAGACTGAAGGAGAGGAAGTGATCAATGCTAACTGAGGCACAATGGCTGGAAGAAGGCCAGTCTCTTGGACCACTGGGTAAAGAAATGATTTAGTGATTAAGAGAGGCTACTTACCCCCTCAATGTTGCTTTTGGACAGCATGTTCTAGACACCAGGGCCAAAGCTGTGATTACTCAGGAACTTATGCTAATTTCCATGTACACTATTAGAGGGAAAGAATTCAGTGCTATGGTGTTAGACTCTCAATCAATATCTGGAAAATCTATATAAGAATCTGGGACAGATTTCTTCTGGGGAAAACAGCAAACAAAATGGTAGAATTAATGAAACTATCTAGGTGTAGAGAATATATGTTTCAATGAGAAGGTGCACCCCAGATGCAGCATATATGTTCCTTGGCTGTTTTCCTGTTTCAGTAAGCAACTTTTTGATTAAACAACTATTGTATGCAATAATAATAATAATAGAATTTCATTTTATTTCAGCTGTCATTTTATAGAACTTGAATCTTTATAAAATAATCTCACAATAACATTATGAGGTTGGATATGCTTGTAATATTATCTCCATTTTATGTTGAAGGAAACCAAAAGTTCCTACCAGTAAATATTCCTGGAATGTAGTACTAGAATGATCATCCTCATTTCAATGGTAAGGAAATTGAGGATCTGAGAGATTAAGCATGCAGGAATCCCTAATGTAAATGCATGCTTTGCATTTGGAACACAGGAGTTTAAAAAAATAGAATGCTCCTGTTACTCCAGCACTTTACAGTTTATTTGAAGAAGATCAAATACATACATGAAAAAGGTGGGGATTATGAGGCAACATTTCAATGAAAAGTAAAATTATATAGTATAAATTGGAGACATAAGTAAATGCTGAGGAAATATGGAGTAAGTTGCTCAGTCAGTGAAGACATCCTGAGGAGACAATTTTTAAACCGTGTCTTGAACAAAATATGATAAATGCTTATTGATAGAAAGGCTTTGGGATATGTGGGAGTGGGAAGAGAATAATAAAGACAAAAGATAAATTAATAAAATTGGGACGTGTCTAGATCCTGACTGAAAGCAGTGTGATATGTAGAAATTTCACTTGCTCTGGGATCTGAGGATTTGGGTTCCAATTCTGACTCTTCCACTTATTATCTGTGGGAGATTGGATAAGTTACTTGACTTGGTTTAATTCTGTATCTCCATTTCCTCAATTATTAAATGAAGGGAGGACTAGATGGTCTCTAAGGTCCATTATAGTCATAGTTTTATCAGATCAACTTTTTTCATCCTTACTTTAGAGTTTATTGGTGACATCCTGTATCTCAGAGGCTATTAGGATGAAGGCTAAAGTAAATTTTAGAACTGCAAAATCTTCTTTTAAATGAGCAACTCTTCTAGTTCTTTAATGCATTCCCTTCTCTTTCTCTCCCCAAGTTTTTTTGAATTACAAAAGATTTCAAATAGATTCTGGGAATAGAGAGAGACAATCTACTTTGACTTTAGGCTACATTCAATCAGGGAAAGATGACTAGTAGCTCACTTGGGAGGAATGAATAAATGTATGGGCACTACTGGGGTTTCTTACTTAGCATCAGTCTGTCTGTCTTCCTCTCTACTTCTCTGTCTTTCTTCCCTCTCCATCTCTGTCCTTCTTGTTTCCTGTGTTTCTCTGCTTCTTGTCTATCTTCCCCTCCCACACTCCCCCCTCTCTCTGTCTTTGTCTCCTCTTTTCTCTTTCTCTTTTCTTCTTTTCTCTTCCTCCTCCTACTCTTTTCCCTTTTCTTTCCTTCTCCCCTTCCTCTTCCCTTTTCTTTTTCAAGTCTCTCTTGTTTTTTTTTCCATCTCTCTCTCTGTCTCTGTCCATCTCTCTCTCTATCTTTCTCTCTGTCTCTCTCTGTCTCTGTCTCTCTCTGTCTCTCTGTCTCTCTCTCTCTTTCACACACACACACACACACATAGAAACAGAGTCAGGATTAGGAGTAGAAAAATTCCATAGATGCCTAGTATGTAAAACACAGGGAAACAAAAATGAAAAGTATTGTAGTTCTACTTTTTAATAAACCCCAAGATTTTAATGCTCAGAAATTTTATTTTTCATGAAATACAAGTATTTATTTTATCAACTCATGTGGTAGAAGGAAGAATCAAAGCCTCTTTTGGACAATAACCCCCAGAGAATACAATTTTCAAATCTTTCCTGGGGAGCAAAAATAACTTTTCTCATCTCTACAAGCATAGCTACAGATTTATAGACATATATATATATATATATATATATATATATATATATATATATATATATATATATATATATACACACATTGAAAGGCACATATAAAAGCATAGATGGAGACACACAAAGACAAATTTAGAGACAGTTGCACTGAGGCACACACACACACACACACACACATGCACACTGCTCCCCATTCCTTCTCCTTCTTCCCCCCATCCCACTCTAGTTTATTGCCCTTGGATTTGATCACTTGGAGGAGAAGAGAATACAGATCAGTTCTGAGAATGCTGTCCTGACAAGTCCTCCCCGCCCACTAAACGAAAGCATTTGTCTGGTTTATTCTAATTTCCGTTTTAATGAGCAGAGTTTTCAGGAAAAGAAAGCAGGCAGCAATTTTCTGTAATTGTGTCCATGGCCTATCATTATGGGGCCATTTAGTATTCCTGGTGATGAATGTGAACTTGGTAACTGTTAGTGCCTGGATCTGAGCATCATTCTACTCTCAGCCTTGTTCCTTAACAAAGCCAATACTTTTGACACAAGCCGTCTTTGGTTTTGGTCAAGGACAGAACCTGGAAGGTGACTGCCCATACTATAAAACAGTATTTGTAAGGAGGTCTCCTAACTCATTTCTCTCCTTCTATTCTCTCTATGCTTCAAAAATGCTGCTACAATTTTCCTTGAATACCAATGTCATCCTGCTATTCCTTTGTTATACAATCCTAAAAGCCCAAATCCCTTAGTCAGACATTCACAATTTCCCACAATCTGATGGCAAGGAGACAAGGCCTTCTCTTCCTGGATTTATGTAGCATTTTTTGCCTCCCATAGTATACTACTAATTATAGGATTCTGGGTAATTCATTTAAACTTTGTTTGCCTCAATTTCCTCACCTGGAAAATGGAGATAATAATGGCAACTACTTCTCAGAGTTAATATGAGGATAAAATGAAAAATTTATAAAGGGTTTTGCAGAATTGTATAAATGCTAGCTGTTATTACTAAACTATAAATTTCTAGAAGACAAGAACCATTATTGAATTTATATTTGTATTCCCACAATATAGTATAGTGGCATGACTGCTGGAGTGAATTGGAATTATTGAATTTATATTTATATTCCCTACAATAAACTATAGTGGAATGATCACTGAAGTGAATTGGAATTCCCACTATCTTTGGACTTAGAAGACTTGGGTTTCAACACTGACTTTTCTATTTACTTGTAGTGTAATTTGGGTAAGGGAATTAATTGAGTATTACTTAGCTCAGTTGCAAAATGATGAGGAATGGTGTCTTATATGTAGTAGGTATTCATTAAAGCCCATCAGCACTTAAGACAGGTATATGAATACAATAGACATTCAAGTATATGTTTATGGAATTTGATTAAAGATGATCTTGCTCTGTATGGGTTAGAACTAGGCTAGCACTTTCCTGGATAGTTTTCTTTTCTGTAAAAAAAATACCTGTCTTTTGAGTTAATATCAATAAATGGGAAATAAATATTTCAGCTCAGCATATCAGTTCTTAGCTCCTTTTTGGCAGGCAGAACAGCCAGGTGAGTGGATTTTTCACTTTTTAACCAAAGTATTTTGGTGGTCAGTGGACCCCTACTAATAGAATGGGGATATATATTCTCAATAAAAATAGGCCAATACTTCCTATTCTATCATTTTAATCCACTTGTTAGGTCCCATGGATTTCAGATGTTATGATCCCTCAGGTTCTGATTTATCGGTCTCTTTTCTCCTCAACCCTATTCATGAAAAATGGCTCATGCTTAGATTCCAAAAATTTGGTATAGTTTCCTCATTCCATTCCTGCCTACCAGTAATCTCTGGGATGGATATCCTGACTACTATTTTTACCAAGGAATCAGGTTTAGTGGGAATAATGCATCTCTTTGGGGCTTGGTGGGTTGCTTTGAGAGGATAAGGATGTAATTTTAATGTTATAGATCACGAGCCTCTTATCTGTTTTCTTAATTTAATTGTTAATTGATATCATTTAGTTATGCAGTTGTGTCCAACTAATCAAGATTCATTTTGGGGATTTTCTTGTGGTTTGTCATTTGATTTGCCAGCACATTTTATAGATGAGGAAAAGAGGCAAAAAAAAGTGCCCTAGCATCATATACCTAGTAAGTGTCTGAGGTCAGATTTGAATTCAGGAAGATAAGTATTCTTGACTTTAGGCTTCACACTCTTTGTACTGCACTACTCAGATGCCCTTACATATCACTTAGACAGAAAGACAATTGGCTTAGTTTTTAAAAAGAGATATTATTTGTTAAGGTGTGATAAGAACAGTTACTAAAAATGTCCTCCTAAAAGTGTGTGACTCACTCTTTCACAAGTATAGATAGAACCCAAGGGAAAGGAGACACATTTAGCAAAAATGTAACTCACAACCTCTGGTTGCTGAAAGAATTTCTCTCTCTCTCTCTCTCTCTCTCTCTCTCTCTCTCTCTCTCTCTCTCTCTCTCTCTCTCTCTTTCTCTTCTTCTATTTATGAAGTTCTTTTTAGATATTGTATAGCTTTTCTTCTGGGCTCTTTGTACTATTTATAAGGTGTTATTCCAGTTGATCTAGTTGATCAGAGACTTTTCCTCAAAGTTAGTCTAAAGCCTATGATTGATATGTATTATTACCTTGTTAATATATCAGGATATGACATTTTAATAAATTACCCAAGAATCCCCATACTCCAACTCTTATATAAGCAAAGATAAAATTCCCCGATTTCTAAATCTCAGATTCTGAGATTAGTAAAGATTATCCCAGGCTATGAACACATTGGTGATTTTGGTAACAGAGTATCACTCTTAGAAGATTATTTATCCCTAGCACTATATAGACTAGCTATGATATCCAACAGGCTATTTTCCAACAAATATGGATGACAAGATAAGTCTCTTCTGAATAAATGACCAAAACTGGATATGGTGTGTGAAACTTGTAAAAGAGAAGGAAAGTTTACTTAAAACTATAGGGCTGGATTTTTTTTTTTTTTGATTCTATGTATGAACTTGTCAGAAAGTCATAGGATTTAGAACTGGAAGCAAATATTGGCACTATTTAATCTAACACTATCATTTTTTGGATAAGGAAAATGAGGCTCAGAACGAGAATGACTTTCTCAATGATCTTAATGCATCTTTATGTAGCATAAAAGATATCTATAGATTCATGAAATAATTACGGACAATATTTACTGGCATTTACGATTCTTGCCATCAGGCCAATGAATGGAAAACTCTTTAAGAATAGCCATTCTACTGATGACCCTATCTATACAACACTTAATGCCATCTGACAGTTATGGTGAGTTGGGTATTCGGTTGCTCCTACAGTGATCAGGTAATTATCAACGTCATAGAGTAGTTATGTACTCTTCAAGTAAAATATGTCTCTAATAACATCATCTTAGCTGTATTAGCACCTAAGGTTCACAGAAAAGGGAAGAAAATGGCTAAGTAGACTATGCCCAAAGGCAGTTGTTCATAATTTCTCAACCTGCAGTGGATCTGTTTCCCCAGGGAGCTCTTTAAAGATCCTTGAGCAAAGTCCCTCAATGTTTTGAGCTTTGTGGGATCTCAGAGGGTTCTCTGGGACTCCTGTTCTTCAGATGTCTAGCACATAAATGGAGTACAGGGGAAGAGGAAATAAGGATGAAGTAGAAGGGAGATAAAAGACAGAGGTGTATAATAAAATAATTATGAGGTCTTGGATATAGGAATTAGAGTATCTTTGTTTGCCCAATGAGAGGTGTCAAATTCATGTCTCCTCATTGGCTTGGAGTAGTTAAAGTAATCCCACTCAGTTGATCCAGATGCATTTTCAAGGAGAGAGACAGAGAGAAAAAGAGACACATAGAGAGAAATTGAGAGAGATAGGGGAGAGAGTTGAGAGAGACAGACACACAGAGACAGAGACAGAGACACTCCACCTTCAACACCACCCGCAGTTGGGAGTTTGACTAAATACTTTCTTTCCCTCTCCTCTCTTCCCCTCTTTTCCTCTCTCTTCCTCTTTCCTTTTCTCTTCCTTCTCTGTCTCTGTCTCTCTGTCTCTGTCTCTCTCTCTGTCTCTGTCTCTCTCTTCTCTCTCTCTCTCTCTCTCTCTCTCTCTCTCTCTCTCTCTCTCTCTCTCTCTCTCTCTCTGTATGTGTGTGTGTCTCTTAGGGTGGGGTAGGTAAATTTTCTTTTGGAGAGATCATCAGCTTTTGGAATTATATTGTCTAGGTCTTGCAGTATGGACTGGGACCCCTTAAAAATGAGAGGAAAGGTATATTTCTGACCCCAAGGGAAACTTGTCAAAAATCAGCAGGACCCATAGTAAAAGTTATAAATTTCAGCCAGGAAGTCCTTTTTCTGGGAATTGATTAGAGTTGAAAGAACTATCTCCTTTCAGGGCAGGGCAATTCCAAGTGGATCTATGATAGAAATGATTTCCTTTGTCAAAGGACTTATAACTCCCCAGGAGTTCTGAGCAGAATAGAGAGGGAAAAGGAAAGGGGTAAGGTAGGTGCTATTCTATATAACTTTTGATCCAGTGAGACTGACCCCCGTACTGACCCCATCTTTTACCACTCAATATTTTCTGTAGCTGGCTCCTATGAGTGCAGTGCTCTCCCTCCTCATTTTGGTCTTCTGGATTTCCTGGCCTCCTTTAAATCCCAACAAGAAGCTTCTACAAGAAGCTTTTTCCCCAAACCATTCTTACTTTTAATTATTACCTATTTGTCTTGCATATAATTTGTACATATTTGCTTTTTTGCTTTTTCTCTTTTTTTAAAAAAAACCCTTTCATTAGATGGTGAGCTCCTTAAGGGCAGAGTTGTTTTTTTGCCTTTTTCATTTGTTAGCATCTTCTACCTAGCAATGTGCTTGGCACATAGTAGGAACTTCATAAATGCTTATTGACTGTTAATACCACCTTTAGGGAGCTGAGATGAATTATGGGAAAACCCAAAGGCTGAGGAGCCAAAAGGTATATATATTCTGAATTTTAACTAGTAAGTAATTAAGTAGACTGGCACTATTAAATGGAATATAAACTCCTTGACCACAGAGACTTTTTTTTTTACTTTGTATCCTTTATACTAAAGTGCCTTTTTACTCACTTGCATGCATTTATTCATTACAGATACTTTATAAATATTATTTCATTCAAACCTCACAACAACCTCACAAGGTAGTTATTATTATTCCCATTTCAGAGATGTGGAATCTGAAGCTGAGAAGCTAAATGACTTGTTTAGAGTCATATGGTTATTAAATAACTATATCTGGGTTAGAACTCAGATCTTTGTGACTCCAAGTCCAGGTCTTCATTTCCCATATTATCTTGTTTTTCTGAAGCATTTTTAGTCACTATATAATAAGCACTTAATGAATGCTTGTAGAAATGAAATGACCCCAAATAATTGAGATGAAAGGACCTCTGGTTTCACATGGGATGCTGTCAAATTTTTAAATTCAGTTGTGAGTGGCCTGGGAAACTAACTGAGGGTTTGGATTCAATTTTGTTTTCTTCAATAAATAATAATTTTTTTTTTGCTTTCTTTGAGTTCTGTGAACTTAATGCTTGTGTCAGGGGTTAGTCAGGACAATACATCAGTTGATGCTATATGATGGATTTTATAAATTTTGTGTTTGGGTGAGGATAACTAATCAGAGAATAGACTTATCCTTCCAAGTATTCCTATGTCCTTTGTGTTATGTGGAACATCTCTGAAATTAGGATTGTATACGCATCTGCCTTTGTAAGGGCCCAGTCCTATTCTAGGCACTAGAAACATAAGCACTGGGCAATCTAGATGAAAAGACATCTAAGACACACAAAGTAAAGAATACTCCATGACCACCAACAGAGTAATAAATGACAGATGTGTAGAATTAATATGTATGATGACCTGTCAGGAAGAGGCAGCATCAGAATCACAGCCCAGGAAAGTTGCATCCTGTAACCCAGAGCAATAGGTGGTAAGAGTTTATATGTTTTCAAAGTATGTACACTCTTGTCTGAAAGTGTTTTCTCTTTTTATAGATTCAAGGGAAGCCAATGAAATATCATTCTGAAATCAATGTATTCAATGCCTGTTCACACGTGCCTCTGGAAACTCAATGACATAATTTAAAACCCTGTGTTACCATTTAATAACTCTATCCCTCTGTTTAAGTGGTTGGTGCTTTTCCAAAATAGAGTGCAGTGTTTCAATGAAAGAACAATTCTGTTTAATAAGATGGGGGTTTCAACGTGGGAACTCACCATTCTCTTTGTTGTAAAAGAGAAGTGGAAAGTAGGTTAGAAAATGGTCAACTAGCATTTGCTGAGCCAACTACCATAAAGTACCTCCCTGAAAATCAATTTCCCTCTGACCACATAGAGGCAGAACACTCCACCCATCGGGGCCTTTTAGGGCTGAAAGCACGTGTGTGTGTGTGTGTGTGTGTGTGTGTGTGTGTGTGTGTGTGTGTGTGTGTGTTGTAAAAGAGAGAGGGAGAGGGAGAGGAAGAGGGAGAGAGAGAGAGAGAGAGAGAGAGAGAGAGAGAGAGAGAAGAGAGAGAGAGAGAGAGAGAGAGAGAAAGAGACACACATAGAGATTGAGAGAGACAGAGAGAGACAGAAAGAGAGAGAGAGAGAGAGAGAGAGAGAGAGAGAGACAGAGAGAGAGACAGAGAGAGAGACAGAGAGAGAGACAGAGAGAGAGAGAGAGAGAGAGAGAGAGAGAGAGAGAGAGAGAGAGAGAGAGAGGGAGAGGAAGAGGGAGAGAGAGAGAGAGAGAGAGAGAGAGAGAGAGAGAGAGAGAGAGAGAGAGAGACGAGAGAGAGAGAGAGAGAGAAAGAAAGAGAAGAGGGAGAGGCGGAAGGGGTAGGAAAATGAGTGAGCAAGTGATGGCACTTGATATTTATTCAGTTGGTTTTTGGTTAATGGTTATGGAATGGCTCTCATATACTTCAACCAGCTTATTTTTACAAGTTTGAAATGTTGTTATTTATTAAGAAATCATACAGTCCTACCTAGAGTGGGTACTATCACTGATTGCATACTTACTACATGTTATAGTCACAGCTTTATCTTAATACATAGTCTTAGTATTCAGAAAAAAAAATCCATATTAATTACCAAAGAAAAGAGAGTCAGATTGCTTTGTTGTAGTGTAACTTAGGGTCCAAATTTATACACCTTTCAAGAAACCTTAGGATAGGTTGTTCCTTAGAATGGATTGCTCAAACATTTTTTGTGGCTCCTTATTGTCGTCAGAATAAAATTCAAACTCCTCTGCATGGCAGGCAAGAGCCTTCAAAATGTGATGCTTGACTCTCTAACTCTATCATCCAGTCCTACCCACTTATACCCTTTTTCCAGTCAAGATTTTATCCTTACTTTCCCTTTATAAGCCTTATATAGTTTCTCTTCCATGGGTTTAAAAATAAATAGTCCCTGGTACATGACTAACACTTTGATTAGTGTTTCTCCCTGCAATGCCCTCTCCCCAATCCTTTACCAATGCTACTTATCCTTTCATTTTATTTTATTTAAATTTTATTTTTGCCCTGATGTAGATCC